>NC_073404.1:30150503-30420503 GCF_028641065.1 Leucoraja erinaceus
CTCGGTGGGCCGAAGGGCCTGTTTCCACGCTGTATCTCTAAATTAAACTAAACCATCTGAACCGGTTACAGATGTGGGTGAGATGTACAGTCTGCTCATGGACTACACGATGACCCATATTATCCAATCAATCCCATGTCACATTGAGAAGCTCGAAATATACTTTGATTTACACTGCTTTTCATGAATTAATGATTCAAAAAATCATTTAAAATCCTCAGGCAATGGAATAATATATTTAACATAAATATGTATAAAAATTGTTTTGAAATTTTAGTTTCATAGAACCCATGGTCGGCACGGTGGCGCAGTGGTAGAGTTGCTGCCTCACAGCGCCAGAGAACCAGGTTCGATCCTGACTACGGGTGCTGTCTGTACGGAGTTTGCATGTTCTCCCCGTGACCTGCGTGGGTTTTCTCCGCGATCTTCGGTTTCCTCCCACACTCCAAAGACGTGCAGGTTTGTTTAGCTAATTGGCTTGGAATAATTGTAAATTATCCCTGGTGCGTGTAGGATAGTACTAATGTGCGGGGATTGTTGGTCTTTGTGGACACGATGGGCCGAAGGGCCTGTTTCCACGCTGTATCTCTAAACTAAACTAAACTACACAGTCTCCTGAACCTCATGTTGGTTTATCTCAGACCTCATGTACAACCTGTTTCTATTTAGAAACATAGAAACATAGAAATTAGGTGCAGGAGTAGAGGTCATTCGGCCCTTCGAGCCTGCACCGCCATTCAATATATCATGGCTGATCATCCAACTCAGTATCCTGTACCTGCCTTCTCTCAATACCCCCTGATCCCCTTAGCCACAAGGGCCACATCTAACTCCCTCTTAAATATAGCCAATGAACTGGCCTCAACTACCCTCTGTGGCAGAGAGTTCCAGAGATTCACCACTCTCTGTGTGTGAAAAAAAGTTCTTCTCATCTCGGTTTTTAAGGATTTCCCCCTTATCCTTAAGCTGTGACCCCTTGTCCTGGACTTCCCCAACATCGGGAACAATCTTCCTGCATCTAGCCTGTCCAACCCCTTAAGAATTTTGTAAGTTTCTATAAGATCCCCTCTCAATCTCTTAAATTCTAGAGAGTATAAACCAAGTCTATCCAGTCTTTCTTCATAAGACAGTCCTGACATCCCAGGAATCAGTTTGGTGAACCTTCTCTGCACTCCCTCTATGGCAATTTAGTTTAGTTTTGTTTTTAGTTTAGAGATACAGCGCGGAAACAGGCCCTTCGGCCCACCAGCGATCCCCGCACATGTACGCTACCATTCCTCTTCTCCTTCTTCTGTTGTGTGGCGTGCACAGCCTAAAGTTGTTGGACATTTCTGCACGTCGAGTTGATTGCATTAGTCGAAGCAGGGCGGTTACAATCTTCCACCCCACGTTGCCCGACACACACTAGGGACAATTTTACTCGTATAACGAGCCAATGAACCTACAAGCTTGGACATCTTTGGAGTGTGAGAGGAAACCGAGGATCTCGGAGAAAAACCCTCGCGGGTCACGGGGAGAACGTGCAAACTCCGTACAGAAAGCACCCTTGGTCGGGATTGAACCCGGGTCTCCGGTGCTGTGAGGCAGCAACTCTACCGCTGCGCCAAGGATGGCCAAGGTTGGACTTACAGGTAAATGACACGGAATGTCACACTTCACACTTGGTAAATCATCTCTTTCTTTAACAGAATACTCCCGATTATGATTTCATTCTGGATCATCATCCTGACCACAAGAACATCATCGTTGGGGCTGGATTCTCAGGTCGGTGTCGTTACACGCGTGATTTATTTCACACAGAGGGTGGTGGGTGTATGGAACGAGCTGCCACAGGAGGTAGTTGAGGCTGGGACTATCACAACGTTTTAGACAGGTCCATGGACAGGACAGGTTTGGAGGGATGTGGGCCAAACGCAGGCAGGTGGGACTAGTGTAGATGGGACATGTTGACCGGCATGAACTAGTGTGGGCAAGTTGGGCCGAAGGGCCTGTTTCCACAGTGTTTCACTCTACGCTAGGCTCCCTCAACAGCAAGAATGTCCTTCCTCAAAGTAGGAGATCAAAACCGCACACAATACTCCAGATGTGGTCTCACCAGGGCCCTGTACAACTGCAGTAGGACCTCCTCGCTATGAAGGGCAACATGCCATTAGCTTCCTCCACTGCCTGCCTGCTGAGTTTACTTCCAGTGACCGATGCACAAGGAATGTTAATGCCACTGCTGTATTGTCGTTACCTTTGTGACATTAACGTTACCGTCCTCTAATGTTATATGGAGTGGCCCTCTATGTTCTACACATACCAACTACAGCAAGTGACTGGAACTTTGTAATTTATCAGCCATCCCTGTAGCTCAGATACATTTTGTTGGCACGTCGGGGCAAAGATAGAACATGCCCCCAAGACACAAATGCAATCTGTAGCCAATTTATTATTTAAATTAAAATAAACCATCATCAACGTAAAAACTCTTCTAGGGCTGGTGCTTTATACCAATTACATACTCCGGCAATGTTGTCCAGCACAACTTCTATATACAACTATTTATTTCCTTGTTTGCTGACCAGCCCGGTCTAATGGATTTATAAATTACATTGCAATGGGAAATAACAAATGATCGTTCAAGACATCGTGAACATTTCTTTGACAAGTTTTATAGGCACTTATAGAGCGACCATCAATTTCATTGCAACGAGACAGACCGGGTGTAATTTAGACCAGCAAGCCGTATATAAGCCGCTCCCAGCTGTTCTGCAGCTTATATCTTAGGTGGACAAAAATGCTGGAGAAACTCAGCAGGGTGAGGCAGCATCTATGGAGAGAAGGAATAGGCGACGTTTCGGGTCGAGACCCTTCTTCAGACTGATGAGATGCAACAAGGTGATGATGATAAAGCAGTGTAGCAGAGGGGATGCCGTCCAGCCCACAGTATCTGTGTGAACCGTGGAGCCAAGCTCTGCCTCGCTACACGGGACAATAAACTAGATTAACCAGGGTGCTGAGTGACAGCAACATCTTCTGTTGCACCTTAGGTACAGGAGCTCCTCGTCTTGAGAAGAAACATTCGGCCAACACCCACCCTGCTCTTTAAGGTCAACTTAATAGGTTCCTTGTCATTAGTTGAAGACACTTGTTTTGTCTTATAGACAATAGACAGTAGGTGCAGGAGTAGGCCATTCGGCCCTTCGAGCCAGCACCGCCATTCAATGTGATCGTGGCTGATCATCCCCAATCAGTACCCCGTTCCTGCCTTCTCCCCATATCCCCTGACTCCACTATTTTTAAGAGCCCTATCTAGCTCTCTCTTGAAATTACCCAGAGAACCAGCCTCCACCGCCCTCTGAGGCAGAGAATTCCACAGACTCACAACTCTCTGTGAGAAAAAGTGTTTCCTCGTCTCCGTTCTAAATGGCTTACTCATAGAAACATAGAAATTAGATGCAGGAGTAGGCCATTCGGCCCTTCGAGCCTGCACCGCCATTCAATATGATCATGGCTGATCATCCAACTCAGTATCCCGTACCTGCCTTCTCTCCATACCCTCTGATCCCCTTAGCCACAAGGGCCACATCTAACTCCCTCTTAAATATAGCGTATATAACTCCTTAAATATAATTCCTTATTCTTAAACTGTGTGGCCCCTGGTTCTGGACTCCCCCAACATCGGGAACATGTTTCCTGCCTCTAGCGTGTCCAAGCCCTTAACAATCTTATATGTTTCAAAGAGATTCCCTCTCATCCTTCTGAACTCCAGAGTGTACAAGCCCACAGCCGCTCCATTCTCTCAGCATATGACAGTCCCGCCATCCCGGGAATTAACCCGGTGACCTTAGATCAGGGGTTCCCAACCTTTTTCGTCCTGTTTACCCCCCCGGCAACTTTACTAGCACAGTAGTAACAATGTTATCTCACTTATTTATGAACAGCTAATGAACAGATACTGGTGTACCAGAACCAGACACAGTCAGTCAATGAGAACAAATATGTACACATCCACAATCAACAAACTTACCCCCAGGGTCGGTGACATTTACCCACTGGGGGTAGTTTTACCCCAGGTTAGGAACCCTTGTCTGTGGACGTTGGAAAAGATAGAACATTGACAGTACAGCACAGGAACAGGCCCTTCAGCCCCCAAGTTATACTGTTCCCATCTGTCTGCATGTGATCTGCATCCCTCCATTCCCCCACACTTCGATGTGTGCCTGTCTACAATCCATCGAGCCCACGCCGACCAGCGATCACCCCGTACACTAGCGCTATCCTACACACGAAGGACAATATATCATTTACAGAAGCCAATGAACCAACAAATCAGTACGTCTTTGGAGTGTGGGAGCGACTCAGGTTCGATCCTGACTACGGGCGCTGTCTGTACGGAGTTTGCACGTTCTCCCCGTGACCTGCGTGGGTTTTCTCCGGGATCTCCCAAGACGTGCAGGTTTGTAGACTAATTAGCTTTGATAAAATTGTGAAAATTGCCCCCAGTGAATGTAGGATAGAACTAGTGTATGGGTGATTGTTGGGCGACAGGGACTCAGTGGGCTGAAGGGCCTGTTCTGCATTGTATCTATAAAGTCTAAAGGCCACCATCCCCCGGTTGACTTAATTCAGCTTTAGTTTAGAGATACAGCGTGGAAACAGGCCCTTCGGCCCATCAAGTCCGTGCCGACTGGCGATCCCTGCACACTATCACGCACACGTACGCACACTCACACACACGCGCACACACACACACACGCACGCACGCGCACACGCGCACGCATGCGCACGCGCACACACACACACACACACACGCGCACGCACGCACGCACACATGCACACACACACACACACGCAGCACCCCCCCCACACACACACACCCCCCCCACACACACACACACCCCCCACGCACACGCACACACACACACACACTCGGGGCAATTTAGAGAAATTCTGCTATAAATTCTACTAAATATCTTGTGCCGACCTGCACAGCTGCAGAGAGAATACAGATGTTTCCACACGCCCTGGGTTAGACCCACTTACCAAGTCTGCCTTCTCCTGCACGTGACCTCGATAGCTGACGGATCTGTCTTCAGACGATGGGTTTTATATAATGTTCCTTGTTAGTCCTGATTCAGAATATTTTCTTTCAATGTTCTGGCTGTCCTGTCAAAATATTTTAAACATGAGTAAACATTTCTGTCATGAAACCCCTTTAGTATGTGAGCGTGTAGATGAACAGGCCCAGACTGACATGTCACAGAGCTCTTTCATGGCACTCAGTGTCTGATGTGATCAGAACGCAATAACCAAAGAGATATGTCCAGGCTCCACGTAGATGCCACATCCAGGCTTAGTTTAGTCCCGTGTGCAGGAAGGAACTGCAGATGCTGGTTTAAACCGAAGATGCTGGAGCAAAAAGCTGGAGTAACTCAGCGGGACGGGCAGCATCTGTGGATATAAGGAATGGGTGACCTTTCGGGTCGAGTCTAAAGAAGGGTCTCAACCCGAAACGTCACCCGTTCCGTCTCTCCAGAGATGCTGCCTGTCCCGCTGAGTTACTGCAGCATTTTGGGTCCATCTTTAGTTTAGTTAGGTTTAGAGATACAGCGTAGAAACAGGCCCTTCAGCCCACCGTGTCCGTGCCGACCAGCGATCCCCGCACACTAACACTATCCTACACACACTAGCGACAATTTACATTGACACCAAGCCAATTTACCTACACACATGCACGTCTTTGGAGTGTGGGAGGAAACCAAAGATCTCGGAGAAACCCACGCAGGTCACGGGGAGAACGTACAAACTGAACCATCCAAGTGATCGGTGCAGATCCAAGCTTAGTCTAGCCTAGTTTAGTTTATTGTCACGTGTGCCGAGGTACTTGTTGCGTGCTATCCAGTCAACGCTAAGACAATACATGGTCCCAATCGAGCCATTCACGGTGTACAGATACGGGATAAAGGGAATAACGTTTAGTGCAAGGTAAAGTCCAGTGCAGAAGTGTGAAAACGCACACCTCCAGATTCAGGGACAGTTTCTTCCCAGCTGTTATCAGGCAACTGAACTACTCTACCACCAACTAGAGAGCGGTCCAGAACTCCCGGTGGCTCAGCACTTCAACTCCCCCTCCCATTCCCAATCCGACTTCTCTGTCCTGAGTCTCCTCCATGGCCAGAGTGAGCAACACCGGAAATTGGAGGAACAGCAACTCATATTCCGCTTGGGGAGCCTGCATCCGGCGGGCATCAACATTGAATTCTCCCAATTTTGTTAGCCCTTGCTGTCTCCTCCCCTTCCTTAGCCCTCGAGCAGTCTCCTCCCATCCCCCAGCCCTCGGGCTCCTCCTCCTCCCTCCTTCCTTCCCCCCGCCACCCCCTATCAGTCTGAAGAAGGGTTTCGGCCCGAAACGTCGCCTATTTCCTTCGCTCCATAAATGCTGCTGCACCCGCTGAGTTTCTCCAGCATTTTTGTCTACCTACTATCTACCTCATTGGACACCCTCGGACTATCCTCGATCGGACTTCATCTTGCAGTAAACGTAATTCGCATTATTCCCTTTATCGTGTCTCTGTTCACTGGAGACGGCTGGATTGTAATTGTGCACAGATCAGGAGAACCATAGTTAGAGTATGCAATGCTGCTGCTGAGATAAAGAGTTAAAAGAGCAGCATGACTGTAATGAATGAGAACAGACCCCCTTCTGGGAGCAGCCTGACTTCAACGCCAACGTGTCAGAGTATACATGAAGCCTGATATAGTAACATGATTACAGTCCTCTTTCTGATGATGACACTTCACTCATACAGTCTGTGACTGACTGACTGCCAGCTGAATATTATTCTATTTAAACCCAATCACGTACTAAATCTGTGTCCTTTCCCAGTCCTGCAAAGTGTGTCTTTCCTGTAAGTTGCTAAGGTTGTATCATTAATTTATTTCATGCATTTGGTATAAACAGATTGTCACGGTGGGGCAGCGGTAGAGTTGCTGCCTCACAGCACCAGGTTCAATCCTGACTACGGGCGCTGTCTCTACGGAGTTTGCACGTTCTCCCCGTGACCTGCGTGGGTTTTCACCGGGATCTTCGGTTTCCTCCCACACTCCAAAGACGTGCAGGTGTGTAGGTTAATTGGCTTGTTGTCAATGTAAAATTGTCTCTAGTGTGTGTAGGATAGTGTTAGTGTGCGGGGATCGCTGGTCGGAGCAGACTTGAGGGGCCGAAGGGCCTGTTTCCGTGCAGTCAACATTATTCTCACGCTTGACCAGGCAAAGTATTTTATTTAATTCTTTACAGCATGTGTGGAAACCTCATGTCCCTAGTGTGTGCGTAAAGGGCTGTCCCACTTAGGTGATTTTTTCGGCGACTGTCACAGTCATAGGAGGTTGCCGAAAAACCGGTGACTGGACCCCGCTACGACAATGTCTACAACAACCTATCTCCTAGCTACGTCAAGCAACGGCAAGCTACCGACAGCTGGCAGCCCATTAGGACGTCCACCTACGACCACACCTACGGCAACCTACGTCCACCTGCTACAAGCTACGACAAGGTAAAACAACTTAGTCGCCGGTACCTGTCGCGGGCAGACGTACGTTGACGCAGGAAGTCGCCAATGGAGTCCACCGAAGTCAGCGCCCGGCGACAATCTACGACAGCGCCTACGCCAAGCCAACGGTCGCCGACTCTCGCCAAAAGGTTTTGAACATTTCAAAATCCAGCGGCAACCAGAAAAACGCTACAACTCTTTGGGCGACTGAGGAGACGACTCACCACCGTACAGGCCACACCCCGGCGACCATGTGGTGACAGCCTAGTCACCTGTAGTCGGCTAAAAAATCGCCCAAGTGGGACAGGGGCATTAGTGTGCGGGGATCGTTGGTCGGTGCGGACTCGATGGGCCAAAGGGCCTGTTTTCGCGCTGTATTTCTAAACTAAACTATACAGAACCAGGGTTTTTTTTGTAGACACAAAGGCGCCGACACACACACACACACGGTTCCTCACTGTTAGTGTCTACGGTGGATCTGTGTCCTATAAGATGCTGGAGCACAAAAGTCATCGGAGCAGAAGTAGGAAGGAGATGAGGAGGAACTTCTTTAGTCAGAGGGTGGTGAATCTGTGGAATTCATTGCCACAGACGGCTGTGGAGGCCAAGTCAATGGATTGACTGATTCTTGATTAGTACGTGTGTCATGGGCTTTGGGGAGAAGGCAGGAGAATGGGGTTGAGAGGGAAAGGTAGATCAGCAAGCATTGAATGGTGGAGTAGACTTGATGGTCCGAATGGCCTCATTCTGCTCCTTATGACAGAGCAAGTCAGAGCACAATCATCATCATTTATTTTTATGGAACAGCTTGACCAGATGAAACGGTCAGACGGCTAAAATGAAGAGAACAATTCTAGCACAGGAAGAAAATGTTTATATTAAATATTTGTTCTTTATAGTTCCTGGAATGGCAGAACGTTATATTTAGCAGCCCCAGAATTTGAAAATGAGTTGATTATATTCTGCAGCTTGATAATCTTTCCTTACGAAATGTCTCACTTTATATTTTTAGGTCATGGGTTCAAGCTTGCCCCGGTGGTCGGGAAAGTCCTTTCGGAACTCTGCCTCGGAGAGAAGCCGTCGTACGATCTTTCTCCTTTCAAAATCTGTCGGTTCCACTTGAAGTCTGTGCTCTAGGGCAAAGGGGGAAAGATTTGAACGTTAACTCGCGTTAATAATTCACGCAGGGAAATTATTTTATCACGCAAAATGACGGCGCAAAGTAAAAGTTCCTGGTTCGGGAAATAGAGGAATTTGTGTAAATTGTTTTGTTTTTGGGAAATTACCTGGAGAATAAGAATATGCAGTTAATTAAATGGGAAAACACAAAGCTGATCGATCCATTGTCGGTCTTTTGGTGATTTTACTGGGTCTTGAAAACCATCCATTTACTGATCCACTATCTCTCCTGACCCCCTTTCTCCTGCCTTCTCCCCATAACACCACTACAAATCAAAACCCTATCTGTAATAATAATAATAATAATTTTATTTATAGAGCACTTTAAAAACAATCATAGTTGCAACAAAGTGCTGTACATCACTAATCATTGACAAAAAAGTTAATACACACCAAAAATAACAATCAAAAGAAATAGTAGGAAAAGACATGTAAAATAAAGAAACATCAAAAACACCAAAAACAGAAGCAAAGCCTCAGGCATGGTCAAAAGCCAGGGAGTACAAATGTGTTTTAACACTGGATTTGAAGATGGACAGTGAGGGGGCCTGTCTGATGTGCAACGGCAGGGTGTTCCAGAGTGCCGGAGCAGCAACAGAGAAGGCTCTATCCCCTCTGAGCCTCCGACTAGACCTCGGTACCTCCAGGAGCAGCTGTCCAGCTGACCTGAGGGACCGGGCAGGAGCGTATGGGTGGAGCAGCTCAGAGAGGTAAGGCGGGGCGAGCCCATTCAGAGATTTAAAAACAAATAACAGTATCTTAAAATGAACTCGAAAGTGCACCGGGAGCCAGTGTAGGGAGGCCAGAATTGGCGATATGTGCTCCCTCTTTTGAGTCCCTGTTAAAAGGCGAGCAGCAGCATTCTGAACCAACTGGAGACGAGCCAGTGAAGAACGAGCAACACCAAAATAGAGCGCGTTACAGTAATCCAGCCTAGATGTAATAAAGGCATGGATTACTGTCTCAAAATGCTGCCGCTCGAGAATGGGCTTCACCTTCGCCAGCTTCCTTAGGTGAAAGAAGCTGGACTTAACCACCGTCTGTCTTAAAAATATCCATTGACTTGGCCTCCACAGCCGTCTGTGGCCAAGAATTCCACAGATTCACCACCCTCTGACTAAAGAAATTCCTCCTCATCTCCTTTCTAAAAGAACATCCTTTAATTCTGAGGCTGTGACCTCTAGTCCGAGACTCTCGCACAAGGGGAAACATCAAATCTACATCCACTCTATCCAGGCCTTACATTGTAGAGTCCGCTGACTGGTTAGCACACAGAGAGTGGTGAATCTCTGGCACTCTCTGCCGCAGAGGGTAGTCGAGGCCAGTTCATTGGCTATATTTAAGAGGGAGTTAGATGTGGCCCTTGTGGCTAAGGGGATCAGGGGGTATGGAGAGAAGGCAGGTACGGGATACTGAGTTGGATGATCAGCCATGATCATATTGAATGGCGGTGCAGGCTCGAAGGGCCGAATGGCCTAGTCCTGCACCTATTTTCTATGTTTCTATGTTTCTAAAGGTGTTTCACCGTACCTCGGCACATGTGACAAGCCGTGTATGATCAGAAACTTTAGATCTTTGGACCCAGATTGCCATTGGAACATGAAAGGGCACCGTGGTATTCGGAGTGGTGAGCTACCTGCAGTGTATGTCGGTTCCCCTCATAGATTACAAGCAGAAATATTAATAAACCTTGCTGCTTATCTGCCACTCCAAGCATGGCACCAAAGAACGAGCTGCCATGGCAACTACCCGACTCAGAGCTACTTGTACATTGAAATGGGCCGATACTTACATTACAGTCGCTAATATTCCCTGTCATTAGATCAGGAAATTAGTTGCAATTTTAAGTTATTTTCTTTGTAATAACTAGTCTGATTCCAAAATTGCAGCTCGGAGATCCTGAGCTCTCCTGCAGACTGGTGCTGCCAGTTGCTTTCTTCAAGTTGATTGAGGTAAAGCGGTATTCTGAAGCGATGGCAGTCAAGAGGCTTTTACACAGGCACGTGGATCAGTTCACTTTAGTTTATTGTCACGTGTACCGAGGTACAGTGAAAAGCTTTTGTTGCGTGCTATCCAGTCAACGGTAAGACAATACACGATTACAATCGAGCCGTTCACAACTTACAGACCCACGATAAGGGAATAACATTTAGTGCAAGGTAAAACCAGCATACGCAATACAGAATACAAGTAGAATTAGGCCATTCGGCCCATCAAGTGTACTCTGCCATTCAATCATGGCTGATCTATCTCTCCCTCCTAATTCCATTCTCCTGCCTTCTCCCCTTAACCCCTGACACACGTATTAATCAAGAATATATCTATCTCTGCCCTAAAAATGTCCACTGATTTGGCCTCCACAGCCGTCTGTGGCAAATAATTCCAATCAAAGATAGTCCGAGGGTCACCAATGATGTAGATAGTAGTTCAGGACCGCTCTCTGGTTGTGGTAGGATGATTTAGTCGCCTGATAACAGCTGGGAAGAAACTGTCCCTGAATCTGTGCCTTGTACTGAACATTATTCCCTTATCGTGTATCTATACATGTAAACGGCTCGATTGTAATCGTGTGTTGTCTTTCCGCTGACTTGATAGCACGCAACAGAAGCTTTTCACTGTACCTCGGTACACGGGACAATAAACTCAACTGAATCTGGAGCTGTGCGTTTTCACACTTCTGTACCTTTTCCCTGATGGGGGAGGGGAGAAGAGGGGGTGAGACTGGTCCTTGATGATGCTGCTGGCCTTGCCGAGGCAGCGTGAGGTGCATTGCAGTTGCAATCCTCACTGTTACATCAGGAAATGATTAGCATTTTAAGTATTTCTTTGTATTGTGTAGTCTGATCCCCACATCTCTCACAGAGGCTAGTGATGCTTACAGCCTCCTCCAAGGTTCAGTTTAGTTTAGAGATACACCGCGGAAACAGGCCCTTCGGCCCATCGAGTCCGTGCCGACCAGCGATCCCCGCACATTTACAATGCCCTACACACAATAGGGACAATTTTTACTTACATTTACACCTAGCCAATCATAGAAACATAGAAAATAGGTGCAGGAGTAGGCCATTCGGCCCTTCGAGCCTGCGCCGCCATTCAATATGATAATGGCTGATCATCCAACTCAGTATCCTGTACCTGCCTTCTCTCCATACCCCCTGATCCCTTTAGCCCCAAGGGCCACATCTAACTCCCTCTTAAATATAGCTAATGAACTGGCCTCAACTACCTTCTGTGGCAGAGAATTCCAGAGACTCACCACACTAAACTAAACTAAACTGATAGATGCAGAATCTTCTTCTTGCATATGGCGTGCACAGCCTAAAGTTGTTGGACAATTTGTTCTAGTTGATCTTATTTGATTGTGCCCGCAGGTTGGTTACATTCGTCGAAACAGGGCAGGCCACGTGAAGGTTGCAATCTCCCATCTCAGGTGCAGAAGTAGGCCATTTGGCCCATCAAGTCTACTCCGCCATTTAATCATGGCTGAATCTATCTTTCCCTCTCAGCCCTATTCTCCTGCCTTCTCCCCATAACCCCTGATGACGGACACAAAAAGCTGGAGTAACTCAGCGGGACAGGCAGCATCTCTGGGTGAAGTTTCAGGTCGAGACCCTTCTCCAGCTCCCCGACTCAATCTGATGACGATAGCTTTGTACCATGTAATGTACAATATATAATCTTTGCTAAAATTAGAGCTCTGTTTACCTATGTATCCCTTAAGATCACAAGGTCTAATTGCAGAAGTCAATTAAAGCTAATTGTTCTTAAGCGGGCTGTCAGGTTAATTAGAAAGCAGCCCGACTAAATGTATGATTTATTAATTAGAAACGCACGGTGGTGAAAAATTGCTTCTTGACCGTAAAATGATAGGCTTTTTGTAATGCACAAATGTGTATGTGATTGATCACCGATGTTTTTATTGTTGGTTCAAATATAGACGAGAAAGCAAAGAAAATGTTTTTGTTGAGCGTGACCAAGGACTTGAATAATGCACCTTTTGCGATTCACGTGACTGGTGAATTGAGGAACTGTTCCTTCGTGTTTAAGAAGGAACTGTGCAGATGCTGGAAAATCGAAGGTAGCAAAAGTGCTGGAGAAACTCAGCGGGTGCAGCAGCATCTATGGAGCGAATGAAATAGGCAACGTTTCGTCCCGAAACGTTGCCTATTTCATTCGCTCCATAGATGCTGCTGCACCCGCTGAGTTTCTCCAGCACTTTTGCCTATCTTCATGTTGTCTACAGTGTGTCCATTCATAATATAAATGGAGGAATCCACACAACAACAACTGCTTGTAGAACTAATGTAGAACTATAGACGCGATGAGAAAGGTGCACTTAAGCGGCTCTCTTTTAGTTTATAGCTTCGAAATACAGCGTGGAACCAGGCCCTTCAGCCCACCAGCGATTCACGTACATTAATTTTATCCTACTCACACTAGGGACAATTTTTTACCAAAGCCAATTCACTTCCAAACCTGCACGTCTTTGGAAACCGGAGGTCCCGGAGAAGACCCACGCGGTCACGGGGAGAAGGTACAAACTCCGTACAGACAGCACCCGTACTCAGGATCAAACGCCGTTCTCTGGCGCTGTGAGGCAGCAACTCTACCGCTGCGCCACCGTGCCAGCCATGTTGATCTCATTGAACCAATCATACCAGATGGAAGCATATCATTCACCGCCCAGGACAACTTGAAGATTGATGATGAAATAATCCACTTTCTCTTCCTGTTTTCTTCTTGTTTTACAATTCTTGGCTCCATCAACTAAAAATCTGAAAACTAAATTCAGATTCAGGGACAGTTTCTTAACATAGAAACATAGAAATTAGGTGCAGGAGTAGGCCATTCGGCCCTTCGAGCGTGCACCGCCATTCAATATGATCATGGCTGATCATCCAACTCAGTATCCCGTACCTGCCTTCTCTCCATACCCTCTGATCCCCTTAGCCACAAGGGCCACATCTAACTCCCTCTTAAATATAGCCAATGAACTGGCCTCGCCTACCCTCTGTGGCAGAGAGTTCCAGAGATTCACCACTCTCTGTGTGAAAAAAGTCCTTCTCATCTTGGTTTTAAAGGATTTCCCCCTTATCCTTAAGCTGTGGCCCCTTGTCCTGGACTTCCCCAACATCGGGAACAATCTTCCTGCATCTAGCCTGTCCAACCCCTTAAGGATTTTGTAAGTTTCTATAAGATCCCCTCTCAATCTCCTAAATTCTAGAGAGTATAAACTAAGTCTATCCAGTCTTTCTTCATAAGACAGTCCTGACATCCCAGGAATCAGTCTGGTGAACCTTCTCTGCACTCCCTCTATGGCAATAATGTCCTTCCTCAGATTTGGAGACCAAAACTATACGCAATACTCCAGGTGTGGTCTCACCAAGACCCTGCACAACTGCAGTAGAACCTCTCTGCTCCTATACTCAAATCCTTTTGTTTCTTCCCAGCTGTTATCAGACAACTGAACCATCCTACCACAACCAGAGATCTGTCCTGAACTACTATCTACCTCATTGGAGACCCTCAGACTATCTTTGATCGGACTTTACCTTGCACTAAACATTATTCCCTTTATCGTGTATCTGTACACTGTGGACGGTTCGATTGTAATCATGTATTGTCTACCCGCTGACTGGTTAGCACGCAACAAAAGCGTTTCACTGTACCTCGGCACACGTGACAATAAACTAAACACAAACTCCAAACTTATGCAGTCCAGCCTGGTTTTAATTGTATTCCATCCTCATGGAAGCATTAGAATGGACATAATGGGGAAAAGGGCCTGTCCCACTTACGCGATCTTTTCAGCGACTTGCCGGCACCCGTCATAGTCGCAGCAGGTCTCCGAAAATATTCAACATGTTGAAAAGCCAGCGGTGACCAGAAAAAGGTACGACTCTTTGGGTGACTTCCCCTAGCTAACAATGATCTATTCTATACTTTCCTTGATCGCCGACCCCTTTGATCTCTCGTTTTCACACCTTACCCTTCCTTATCTCGATGTCTCCCTCTTCGCTGACACTCATTCTGGAGAAGGGTCTCGACCCGGAACGCCACCCATTCCTTCTCACCAGAGCTGCTGCCTGTCCCGCTGCGTTACTCCAGCACTTTGTGTCTATCTTCGGTGTAAACCAGCATCTGCAGTTCCTTCCTGTACAGTAGATAGGACTGTTTGGTACTTTGAAACTTTGTCCCTCCCCCACCCAAGTCTCACACGCTTCTCGTTTTCACTCAACAAACAGTTTGCAATGGCCTGTTTCCTCTATCTTTTCTGTGTCTACCTTCAGTTACACATTAGCACTCTGTGTGTTTACGATGCAGGGCAATGCTTGTTCCGCCTCAGCTTACAACATTGCGTAACTATACGGTGTTGGCGGGAGTTGGCGTATCACAAAGGTCAAAGCTGTACGGCACAACGACCTTTAGGCGTTCCTTAACACGCACTATAAAGTTCTTGATAGTCATCCTTACTACAAATAATTAAAAGGATTAAAAGGCACAGTTTTACTTGTGTTATTGCATTTACATTAGTGTTTTGAGAACGTATTGTTATTGATGATGAGAAATTAGAAAGTGCGCACAATTTCAAGGGTCAAAATCTGTATCAAAGGTTGACCATTATGAGTAAGTAAAGTGTGTCTGGAAAATGAGTCCCGTTGATTGGCAATGTCATTAAACTCCAACGTTGGAATGTTTTATTTGTGTGTTAATTCAGTCGTTACAGCAGGGACACAGGCCCTTTGGCCCAACTCGTCCATGCTGACCGAGATGCCCCATCTGAACTAGTCCCATTTACCATTCGGCCCATTGGTGTCCAGACTTGCTCTTCTTGGAGATGATTGTTGCGTGGCAATTTTGTAGACTAAATATTGTGATGCAGCGACTCAGCCAACACCCGGGTTCGACCCTAACCTCAGCCTCTGACTGTGTGGATTTGCACGTTATCCGGGTTTGCAGCTTAGTTTAGAGAGACAGGGCGGAAACAGGTCCTTCAGTCCACGCCGACCAGCATGCTAACACTATCCTGCAAATGCTAGGCACAATTTAACCAGGCCGATTAACCTACAAGTAATTAGCATATGTAACAGGTTGGCATAATGGTCCTATTTCCCAGATAGAAGATGCCTATAGAATGTGGAAAAGAAATCATGGGTCTATCTTTCGATAAGTAACTCCTGTGCGGTTAACACTGGATCCAGATCTATTAATTCCCTGCAGATGCGGGAGACGCAAGGCTGCTGGTAAGAGATGGCTGGGGTGTAGGGATTTTCACACAGAGAGTGGTGAATCTCTGGAACTCTCTGCCACAGAGGGTAGTTGAGGCCAGTTCATTGGCTATATTTAAGAGGGAGTTAGATGTGGCCCTTGTGGCTAAGGGGATCAGGGGGTATGGAGAGAAGGCAGGTACAGGATACTGAGTTGGACAATCAGCCATGATCATATTGAATGGCGGTGCAGGCTCGAAGGGCCGAATGGCCTACTCCTGCACCTAATTTCTATGTTTCTATGTGGCCAGCAATCAAGCATTGATTACCCAAAGAAGGGTCTCAACCTGAAACGTCACCTATTCCTTCGCTCCATAGATGCTGCCTCACCCGTTGAGTTTCTCCAGCATTTTTGTCCACCTTTGATTTTTCCAGCATCTGCAGTTCCTTCTTCAACAGTAATCAAGTATTGATTGATCGAGCAAGTCAAAACGATGTTTTATTTTGAGATCAATCAGATATTGATCGTAAGCAAGAATCACCAAGGTATATGTGTAAGAAAAAACTGCAGATGCTGGTAAAATCGAAGGTAGACACAAAATGCTGGAGTCACTCAGCAAGTTGAGGCAGCTTCTCTGGAGTTGGGAGATGCAGTCTCTCCAGAGTTGCTGCCTCAGCCGCTGAGTGACTCCAGCATTTTGTGTCTACCTTCACCAAGGTATATCATGGGCACTTGGGGAAATTAATACCGGAATTGATTAAAAGGTGATAACTGAAATTCATCTCCACACCGTACCAAGCCTGACACTTCCATAATTGGATAGTGTGTGTGTTGAGCCACTCAGGCACCTTTCTCTCCCACAGGTGAAAGATAAATCAAATAAATACACTTCTGCCTGACACGAGAAAGTGCTTGTACTTGTGTGGGTGATTCTTGTGCCATTTGGTCACGGGGCGATACATTGTGGAAACAGGCCCTTCGGCCCAACCCATCCATACTAGTCCCACCTGCCTGCATTTGGCCCATATATCCCTCCAAACCTGTCCTATCCATGTACCTGTCTATAACTGTTCCTTAAACATTGGGATAGTCCCAGCCTCAACTACCTCCTCTGGCAGCTTGTTCCATTCACCCACCGCCCTTTGTGTGAAAAAGTTACCCCCCTGATTCCTATTAAACTATGTGCAATGGCATGTCGGTACAATCAAGTGGTTTGCAAAATTCTCTCAAAAGCCAATTAAGTGTTGGCCGATGGATCTGGAGTCACTGAGGTGACACTAGGTAAGGATGGCAGGTCCTGTTCTTCATTAAATAAACCAGGAATCTGATCCGTACCATTAACTGAATTCATTTCCCGAGTTACTGCGGTCAGATTTGAACTCCAGCCTGCCAGTATCAATACCAGTGATCGTGTGATAGGAGCAGAATGAGGCCATTCAGCCCATCAAGTCTACTCCGCCATTCAATCGTGGCTGATCTATCCTTCCCTCTCAACCTTGTTCTGCTGCCTTCTCCCCATAACCCTGACACCCGCACTAATCAAGAATTTGTCAATCTCCACCCTACAAATACTCAATGACTTGGCCTCCTGTCTAGTTCTTAGTTTCAGTTTGGAGATACAGCACGGAAACAGGCCCTTTGGCCCAACAAGCCTGCCCGACCAGCGATCACCCGCACATTAACACTATCCCACACTAGGGACAATTTTTACATGTTTATACCAAGCCAATTAACCTACAAACCTGTACGTCTTTGGAGTGTGGGAGGAAACCGAAGATCTCAGAGAAAATCCACGCAGGGAGAACGTACAAACTCCGTAGACAAACACCCGTAGCCACGATCGAATGGGGATCTCTAGTGCTGTAAATCAGCAACTCTACCGCTGCGCCACGTCCATGGGAATGAATTCCAACAGATTCCCCACCCTCTGGCTAAGGAAATTCCTTCTCGTCCTTCCCAAAGGCACGTCCCTTTATTCTGCGGCTGTGGACACTGCTCATTTCAAATGTTATCATATCCAATTAAACTTCGCAAAACCTGTCCACTTTTTCTGCATTATCTCCTGTAATGTGTGAATTGTGAGCCCGACGCAAAAAAAGTATACAACGATCCCATCCAATTTAAACAATCTGTTGCGGTGAAAGATTTAATCTGCCCATCCTACTGCGAACAAGAATAACATACGGACAGGTGGGACTCTCCGCACTAATCGAATATGACTTGGGTAAATTATACCCTGACTGAAGTGGCAGAGTAAAGAATTAATTTTGACAGGGCTGCTACTGGGGCACTGAGATTCGCCACAAGGGAAATTGGAGCTCCAGCTTATTTTAAGTTACAGACCTCCAGAATAAAAATTCATTTCAACTTGCCAATTAAAAGAATCATTTTCATATGGTGGCACAAGAACAGAGAGCAATACTGGAAATCTGAAACGTTATCTGTTTTTTTTAACTTGCTTTATTTAAGTTGAACAATAGCTAATTTGTCCGATCGTTATTAGTTTAAAAAGCAAGACTTACCTTTGTGATTTATGTTTTCGACTTGAAGAACGAGTGCAGAAGGTGGCCGGGCGAGGAGAGGAGAGGGCAGAGGGTTTGCTGGACCATCCGGCTGGAGGCCCTGCAACAGCCTGGAGCTCGCCTAGATCTGGCCCCGCTCCAGGAGACCGAACGTGTGGACCGCGACAGGACTTTGAAGCCCTTGCTGTGGTACTTGGTATCCAGCGTTTCCACATATACATATCTTGACACACTTTCGAAACCTGCACAGACCACAAGCCCCTACTATGTCTGATGGGGGAAACACGAGACAGCCAGCTCATGTTATCACCAAGAATGCAACAGTGGTCATTGTGCGTGGAAACAGGCCCTTCAGCCCAACTTGCCCACACCGGCCAACATGTCCCAGCTACACTAGTCCCTCCTGCCTGCGTTTGGCCCATATCCCTCCAAACCTGTCCTATCCATGCACCTATGATAGACACAAAAAGCTGGAGTAACTCAGCGGGACAGGCAGCATCTCTGGAGAGAAGGAATGGGTGATGTTTCAGGTCAAGACCGTTCTTGGGACTGAATCAGGGGAGAGGGCGATACAGAGATAAGGAAATGTAAGGTGTGAAAACAAGACAAAGGGGATGAAGATCAAGGAAATATATAGAATAGATAATTGTTAGCTAAGAGAAGGAAACAACAAAGCAAACAGAGAAAATGTAAATGTCAGGGTAGTCGGAGAACTGGGAAGGGGGGAGGGATGGAGAGCGAGGGTTGAAGTTAGACCCGATGAGTTACTCCAGCATTTTATCTATCTTCGCTTTAAACCAGCATCTGCAGTTCCAGCCAATAACTATCCATGTACCTGTTTCCGCGCTGTACCTCTAAACTAAAGAGGTCTTTAAAGAATCATAAGGCTGCCATTTCAAGTGATGGGAATCCCAATTGATAATTTTGATGGATATTCCTGCTTGAACTAGGCCTGCTCTCATTCAAGAAGCCAAACAAATAACTGGTAATGAACTAATACTCTTTGAGCTGTTTCTTAATGAACTATTCCTCAGTTTTACCTTTTAATTATTGGGTAAATATCTACTTCCTGGGCCAAGTGAGTGCCATTGAAGAAGGTTAAGGGGATTTTTTATAAGAACACAAAAGAAACTATACCGACTGAATGGAAATATCAAGAGCAATGTTTCAGGTAATTTAGTATTCCTGGTTGTCTTCTATAGAAATACAGATTTGGAAAAAACAATTTGTACCATTTGAAAGAAAAAGTAATGATGGTCGGGAGAAATCACAGTAGTCATCGTTACTATTAATCAACGCTATACCCTGTGTATGGGATTACTATTAAAGAGCAATTAGTAGCAATCACTAAACAGTTTAGTTTAGGGATACAGTGCGGAAACAGGCCCTTCAGCCCACCGAGCCCGTGCCGACCAGTGATCCCCGCAATAGACAATAGGTGCAGGAGTAGGCCATTCGGCCCTTCAAGCCAGCACCGCCATTCAATGTGATCATGGCTGATCATCCCCAATCAGTACCCCATTCCTGCCTTCTCCCCATATCCACTGACTCTCTCTCGCTATCTTTAAGAGCCCTATCTAGCTCTCTCTTGAAAGAATTCTCTCCAGAGAACCGGCCTCCACCGCCCTCTGCGGCAGAGAATTCCACAGACTCACCACTCTCTGTGAGAAAAAGTGTTTCCTCGTCTCCGTTCTAAATGGCTTACTCCTTATTCTTAAACTGTGGCCCCTGGACTCCCCCAACATTGGGAACATGTTTCCTTCCTCTAGTGTGTCCAAGCCCTTAGCAATCTTATATGTTTCAATGACATACCCTCTCATCCTTCTGAACTCCAGAGTTTACAAGCCCAGCTGCTCCATTCTCTCAGCACATTAACACTATCCAACACACACTAGGGACAATTTACACATACACCAAGCCAATTAACCTACAAACCTGCACGTCTGACCTGCAAAGATCTCGGAGTAAACGCACGCAGGTCAGGGGAGAACATACAAACTCCGTACAGACAGCGCCCGTAGTCAGGATCGAACGCGGGTCTCTGGCACTGTGAGGCAACGCCTTTATGGAATTACTCCAGCACCTTGTGTCTATCTTGGGTATAAACCAGCATCTGCAGTTCCTTCCTACAAAGTATGTAAGTTACCTTTTATGAAAAATGTAGCACATAATAGTTTAAAAAGAAAACTAATCTTGGAACCTCTAAAGGCAACCAAAAAGTTTATTTTGAAACATAAATAGTCAAAAAAATACACAATCAAGGACAATATCGTTTCCTGATGTTTGCTGTCTTTTGAAGCAATTTAAATTGATCTTCATCTTACACATTTGTTCCTCTGGTGAATCTGTTTCCTTTAAACCGTAAGAGGAACCTTTGAAGAGAGAACTCGTGAATTCTTGTTATCATAACAATTCAGCTTGGAAATTGTATGACAGGATTTTGTACATCAGTGCCACATTTAGATTAAGTGAATCACATGGTACCGTTTAATAACATTTCAGTACAAGTATTAATAAACCTTGCAGCACTGCAATCTGCTTGCTATTATCTGTACTAACTAAAGATGTACATCGACTGCATTCTTGAAAAGTGCACAGTTAGATAAGATTTTTATACCCAATACTTACGGCATACGGAGCCACAGACCATTCAAGAGAAGTACAATTTGCAGTTGGCTTTATACACAAGTGTCTTAGTAATCTAGACAATCCATGCAAATTTATGACAACCGTTAATATATAAAGGTAGTATTGTTTCATACAATGTATCAAAGCTCCAACCTAGATCCCGATGGATTGATAAACAGAAAAATACCACAAAGGAGTGATTTTATATATACAATATACCTAAAATTCATGATGAGCAAATAAAATGGTTTGATTTACCAGCTTTTGAAGTGAATAGCAGGGCATGGTCATTTAAGAATTTATAACATTATTTTCCTTCCACGCCATCATTTGAAGACGGCACATCACATTTGATCCAAATTATACATTCATTTAATTGAGATCAAAAGATGGTCATTTATTACATTTCGACTATTGTGCACTATTTTCCCGATGTATAAGCAAGCAAGATAATGAGGTAAAACTATACATTATTAGAAGCCAACAAATACTTTTAGAAGGCATCTAACTTCCCCAGTGCCCCATCTTTCTAATTACTTGATCTTCCGGAAAAATACCTTAATGAATGAAGATTAAACATACAACTAGTTATGACTTGTATGTGCATCATTGTGTACTGCAAGAGGCAATGGTCTCAACTGCATCACACACTTGTTTAAAGTTTCAAATCATAAACAGAATGTGTAAGAAATGACATCAACAAATGATCCAAACAAAATGTCTTCCCATCCAAAAACTATTAACATATGCACACACACACACCTCAAAGAAAACCAAAGTTTGAAGCCAAATAAGGGGATGTTTTGTGTCGCTATTATTTGAGTTTGTGTTTCCAGTTTATCACAGCTCGATAAGAAAGAAAGTAATCTTTGGCTTAGGTAAGAATAATTACATGTAAACCTCTGTGGCACCCTAATTCCAACCAGAGATGAGAAGTTTAAATCGGACTTTGAAAGCAGACAATTGTATGGAAATCTAGCCAAAGCAATAGAGGACAAAAATGATTCTCAAGGTTCTAGAAGATTCCAATGACGGCAGCAGTATCCACACTTGGAAGAAATCCCGATCCAATTTAAATTTCAAGTAACCGCAATCTATAAAAATCATGCAAACTTGTTAGCGAGATTATACTCATACTTCATTCACCCTGTTTTAATTCTTGTCATTATTGTGGTTTAACACTGGAGTATTCCAATCTCAGTCGCTGTACAGAACACAGACACAAAACACTGGAGTAACTCAGCGGGACAGGCGGCATCTCCGGAGAGAAGGAATGGGTGACGTTTCATATTCCCGAAACATCACCCACTCCTTCTCTCTGGAGATGCCGCCTGCCCCGCTGAGTTACTCCAGCGTTTTGTGTCTATCTTCGGTGTAAACCAGCACCTGCAGTTCCTTCCTCCACATTTGCCGTGTGTGAACTTGTTGTCAGAGAGCAATCATCATCGCTATGCGTTTGACTCCACAGTTTTGCTGTCAATATCACTGTTGCTCAGCAGTCGTCTTGTTGTCAACCTGGATTTGAGATTGTCTTCCGTGCCGTCCGCATCATCCTCAGAGTCCACGACCGTGATGTGCTGGCGGTACAGGGGAGGGCTGTGTAACAGGTGGGGGATGGGAAGTTTTATTATACACTTGGTCACTCCAGAAAAGTAAAAACAGTTCATGCAATATTTATCCATGCAGCATCAGTACAAATTATTTCAGTTCCAAAGGATTAATAAGTTGCAAACATTACCACCACAATCTGGGGTTAGACTTTGCTGTGGTTAGACTTCCTGGGCACATTCTTTGTCCTAAAGTGTACATTCAAATTACAGCAAGCATATGTTTAAACTATAGATGTGGCACAAATATGTGTACATGTACACACACAAAACTCCGATAACCCAGCACCATTGGGACTTTAATGGCTCCCATCCAACAGATTTTCCAGACCATTGGATGTTACTTTATTAATGTCAAAACACACTTTCACTTCACTTGTTTAAAACATGCCACAAAGTAGTAAGTTAGGTGAAACCAGCAACTTGAAGAGATGCAGGAAATATACAAGCTTTGAGATTCAGGGTGAGCAAGTTGTTAACTGGATACAAATGTGAACTGATAGTGGGAGGAAGCAGAGGGTAGTTCAGAGTTTAGAAATACAGCGCGGAAACGAAACAGGCCCTTCGGGAAAGTCTAGGACTAGAGGTCATAGGCCCAGAATTAAAGAACATTCCTTTAGGAAGGAGACGAGGAGGAATCTCTTTAGCCAGAGGGTGGTGAACCTGTGGTATTCATTGCAACAGATTCCTTGCAGGTCAAGTCAATGGATATTTTTAAGGCAGAGATAGTTAGATAGGTTCTTGATTAGTACAGGTGTACCGGGTGGGTTATGGGGAGAAGGCAGGAGAATGGGGTTAGGAGGGAGAGATAGATCAGCCATAATTGAGTGGCAGAGTAGACTCGATGGGCCGAATGGCCTAATTCTGCTCCTATCACTTGTGACCTTATGACTTATGAACATAACCTGACACTCACTAAAAGGACAAATGAAGATTCCTTCTACACAGCATCGCACTGTAACTTATAGCTTCCTCTATTCTGCATCTACCTCAGTAGATCACCTGCTTCTATGCTGGGACGGTATTTTACTCCTTTTACACATTAGTCATTCTGTAGTGTCTACAATTGTCAAATGTCGTCTTATTAAAGTCAGACCTCTGGTGCAGAAATAGGAGCAGAATTAGACCATTCGGCCCATCAGGTCTACTCCGCCATTCAATAATGGCTGATCTATCTCTCCCACTCAACCCCATTCTGCTGCCTTCGTCCCATAACCCCTGACACCCGTACTAATCAAGAATCTGTCAACCTTCACCTGAAAAATATCCATTGCTTTGGCCTCCACCACTGTCTTTGCAAATAATTCCACAGATTCACCACTTTCTGACTAATCCTCGTCACCTCCTTTCTAAATGGTTCTATTATGAGGCTACGGCCTCTGGTCCTAGACTCTCCCATTAGTGGAAACATCCTATCCACGTTTACTATATCCAGGCCTTTCACTATTCAGTAATCACCATCTCCACACGTTTAACCCGGGACCTTCACGATATCTAAAAAACAGGCGACTTTCATCCCTTGAATCCGACGTCATCCTAACCAACGGTGCAACGCGGTCTGTCCTGTGGCACGTCTATAATGCCACAGAACACATTTCCATCTGCCTAAACCTATTTATTGTTCAGCATTGATTAAGGAGGAACTGCAGATGCTGGAACAATCGAAGGTAGTCAAAAATGCTGGAGAAACTCAGCAGGTGAGGCAGCGTCTATGGAGCGAAGGAATAGGTCGGGCCGACCCAAAACGTCACCTTTTTCCTTCGCTCCATGGATGCTGCCTCACCCGCTGAGTTTCTCCAGCATTATTGTTCAGCATTAGTCAGAGTTAGGGTAAGTGAATTAGAATGTGGTCATGCTTTGTCCATTTTGCACACAGATGCGAACCTACTTCACTCGTCGCTCTCTGGCCGGTACAAGTACTTCATCATCACACTGTCCACTTGCTTCATCCTCTTCTTATCGGTCTTCTTCGTTTTCTTCCCCCCGGAATTTCCGTCCGCCTTGTCTTCTTTACCGCCGTCATCCGGTGAGTGAGGTTCTCTCTTCTTTGTGCCTCGTTTGACGCTGTTGATGCTTCGATACGAGACGGTGGAGCCGGAAGAGGAGGAGCTGGAGGACTCCGACGAGTCCGAGTCGCTCTCCTTCTTTTTGGATTTCTTCTTGGACTTTTTTGAGCGTTTCCTGGAGCCTTTCTTTCGCTGCTCCTCCTCCCCCGACGTGGAAGATTCGGAATCGGAACTCCTGCGCTTCTTGCCTTTGTTCTTCTTACTTACGTCCACTGAGGAGGACGATCTGCGAAGACTGCTCAGTTGTTTGCTTGTTTCTCCATCGTCCTCCTCGTCTGGGTCCAGGCTTTTTCTTTTGAACGTGATTGGTTTGTAATCCAGAACTTCTTTAATGGCAGCCTCTAAATCTGGATCCAGGTAGTTCCTGTGACCGACAGGCTTGATGTCCGTGCCGTCAGGGAGGGCTTCGTCCGAGACAGATGAGCGCAGTCTTGGAGGAACACTGAAACTTCTCCCGCCAGAGTGTTGACTGGAGAACGACCGATCGCTCAGCGCCACGCTCACAGCGGCATCGTCGTCTTCCAATTCACCCAATCTACTCCTCGAAATGGACAGTCTTGTGTCCGTGCGGCTGAGGGTGGGGCTCTGTAGGCCCAACTCTAATCGACGGCTGAGCAAGGGGCTGGTTGGACTGAACGTGTCAGCGCGGTTGTCGTCGAGCCGAGAGAGGCTTCTCCTCACGCCGGCTGTGGGGCTGGTTAGGGCAAAGCTCACCGAGGATTTCGCATCGTCGTCGGCTTCCAGAGCTCGCCTTGCGGAAGCTCGGCTGATGGGAACCGACACGGTGGAAGCTTTGTCAAAGTCAGGACTGGCCAAGGCCCATCTCCTGTCCAGCCCCTTCCTTGCTCGACTCGTGGCCTCCGAATACGCCTGAGAAATAACAGACCCTCCATCGTCCAGCTCGTCTGCTGCCTGGAATCTTTTCCGTGAACTGGTGGTGTCGTTCAAGTTGTCGGCACTGGTGGTTTTCTTTGGCTTTCGAAACGATCTCTCCGGTGACAAGGACCGCTCCTTACTCAGCGTTGACAGGAGAGAGTCAGTGTTGCTCTTGCCACCGAGAGAATCCTTCATGTTCCCCCGTTTACGATAGCTGAGGGAACTCATCACCGACGCAGGTCTAAAGTCCTGCACTTCTTTCCCTTCCTTTAATTCCTTCCCTTCCTTCCCCTCTTTCAAGTCTAAGCTAACAGAAAATCTGATTACAAGACAGTGGGGAAACAAAGGGAGAGAGAACCAAGGTAAATGAGTTTTAAAGCAGAACAAATAAATGAAGGCAACAGTAATGGACAGTTAAAGGAGAAAATAAAGGATAAACACTCAAAAATAGCTTTTGAAGTCGGTACATGTAATGGCTCAAATTGGGTAACAAGAAATATATCTATGGCATAAGTTTGATTTTAGTTCCCAGAGAAAAAATTGAGAGGTCATCTTAGTTATGTATTTATTAATGCAAAATAACATTGATATTTATCTTTAAGAAGGAACTGCAGATGCTGGAAAATCAAAGGTAGATAAAAATGCTGGAGAAACTCAGCGGGCGCAGCAGCATCTATGGAGCAAAGGAGACCCTTCGGTCTCGACTCGACCCGAAACGTCGCCTTTTTCCTTCGCTCCGTAGATGCTGCCTCAGCCGCTGAGTTTCTCCAGCATTTTTGTCTACCTTTGATATTTATCTTCTTCATTTAAGGTAACTTTGGTTAGAATTCCAGTCTGGATATTTCAGATTTGAGGCAGCATGTAGAAAATGCGTTGAATAATTCAGAATTTCAGGCTAACCTTGAGCTCTTTAGGCTTCCATCATCCGAGCCCTTGCTCTTTGATAGCCAGGATTTGACACCATCCACACGCTTTTCAACTTCAGAGTCTGTGTCTGAATCACATTCACTGTTCCAACACATGGATTGAAAAGATATATTGATGAATTTCTCGATTAAAGAATAATGATCTTTTCAAAGCGTGCAGTAACTCATATAGTAGCAAGAAGAATCAATTCAATAAATATATTATGTGTTAACATTCCAGCTGCTTATAGTTTTAGTAATTAGCTATATATTATTTCACACACATTAACTATTTTTTATCAGGATGCATCACAGCTCAGTTTGGGAACAGCTCCGTCCAAGACCGCAAGGAATTGCAGAGAATTGTGGACGCAGCCCAGACCATCACACAAACCCAACCTCCCTTCTATTGGCTCCATTTATACCTCACGCTGCCTCTGCAAGGCCAGCAGCATCATCAAGGACCAGTCTCATCCCTGGCCACTCCCTCTTCTCCCCTCTCCCATCGGGCAAAAGGTACAGAAGTGTGAAAACGCACACCTCCAGATTCAGAGACAGTTTCTTCCCAGCTGTTGTCAGGCAACTGAACCATCCTACCACAACCAGAGAGCAGTGCTATCTACCTGTTTGATGACTATCCTTGATCGGACTTTGCTGGCTTTACCTTGCACTGAACATTATTCCCTTATCATGTATCTTTACACTGTAAACGGCTCGATTTAAATCTTGTATTGTCTTACCGCTGACTGGATAGCACGCAACAACAAAGCTTTTCACTGTACCTCGGTACATCATCATCATCATCGTGGTTGCAAACATCAACGGGCGCGCTGCCTTACAATGCCATGTACGACAGTGATCGCAACTTCTACTGAAGTGTGGACTGCCGTTGGCTCGCTAGGAGCTCATCCGCCCTTTGACAGGTCTTGTTTTTGGTCCTGCTGGGGGTCCACAGCCCCCTCCTCACCTGGCAAACCAGGTGGGGGAGGGTTTAGTCGCCGACTATCCGACCATGGAGCAGGTAGCACGGGATTACATGGTACCCCTGGCGGGGGGAACTCCCCCCGACCTGACCTGACCTGACCTGACATGTGGCGATAAACTAAACAGAACTGTTGCGTTTCAGTCACAGGTAACAACTGCGGTTGCACCCATCTGCTCCTCCACTTCAAACTTCAATTCAAATGTAAAGATTATTTATTTCCCCTTTATTAAAAAAACGTTGGATAATACCTTGGTTTTGAGCAAGGTGGCATACCTCAGTTATTTCACCATCAACGGAAGATATTGGAGAAAACCCACGCGGGTCACGGGGAGAAAGTACAAACACCATACAGACAGCGCCCGTAGAATCGTGTTGAAACCCGGGTCTCTGGCGCTGGGAGCGCAGTAAGACAGCAACTCTACCGCTGTGCCACCGTGCCCACTAAGACATTGATTGAAGGGGCCTAATTGTTATTCCACTGGGGACGATGAAGAGATTTGAGAGGAAACTCAAGCCATCACATTAATGCTGGCAGGGTTTGATCAAAGGTTTGAAGAGATGAAATAGCAGTGTTCAACCTTCTGCACCGCTCCGCTTGGCCAATCCATTTTTAAACAGGCACGCAAGAAAGAGTTGATTTCTGGGGGACTTTCATGTTTGAGTGCCAAAAATATGGAGAGCTCTTTGGTTTAGTGAACTTTTTCCAATTTTTAAATGAGACTGCCAAAAATATTCCAGGGGTAATAATCTTATAATTATACTGGAAATTTCTGAAAGGAATTTGGATTATTTATTACTGTTAAATATTATCATTTAATTTACAGTTATAACTTTTATTATTATTATCATTATCAAAGATTATAAAAATATTATGACTAAATATAATATTGATTATTATCAAATAACCTCCATGCCTGTGCTCACCAATTACCGACCATGCTCGCTCCTGTCTCTCCTCGTTTCCAATGTTCCTTCCCACCCCACCTATCCATGTTCTCCACAGATGCTGCCTGACCCGCTGAGTTTCTCCAGCACTCTGTGAAACGTCACCTATCCATGTTCACCACAGATGCTGCCTGACCCGCTGAGTTTCTCCAGCACTCTGTGAAACATCACCTA
The DNA here is from genome assembly GCF_028641065.1 of Leucoraja erinaceus. NCBI lineage: Eukaryota > Metazoa > Chordata > Chondrichthyes > Rajiformes > Rajidae > Leucoraja > Leucoraja erinaceus. The sequence continues at coordinate 30,179,135 of NC_073404.1, forward strand.
TCCATGTTCTCCACAGATGCTGCCTGACCCGCTGAGTTATGGTCCAGCACTCTGTGAAACGTCACCTATCCATGTTCTCCACAGATGCTGCCTGACCCGCGGAGTTACTCCAGCGCTCTGTGAAACGTCACCTATCCATTTTCTCCACAGATGCTGCCTGACCCGCTGAGTTACTCCAGCACTCTGTGAAACGTCACCTATCCATTTTCTCCACAGATGCTGCCTGACCCGCTGAGTTACTCCAGATTGTTGTGTCTATCTTCAGCAGTTCCTTGTTATCACAATTATGCCATTGCAAGCTTTAGTTAAATTAGTCAATAAGGCACTCTTTATTTGAAAAAGCAGGGATTTCATACGATGGTGTTAGTGTGGCTGACACACACTTGCATGCTCCCTCTTTGAATCTACTGCCATGCAGATGGATATTTGACGGGCATGCTGAAGGTTAGATCTGGGTGCACGTGGAAAGGCATTCTGACATGGTTCTCACGTTTTATTCTTTCTCCTTTGATACTTTGTCACCATATCTTGCAAACTGCAAATAAAATAAAAGTGAACACAAAAACCCCCCCAAAAATATATATACAGCAGTCTGGGGAGAATTGAGCATGGTTGAGAATGTGCGTAAGAATATGTACAAAATCAACAATAATAAAAATAAAGAGAGCATGAACTATGAATAATAGCTGAAATTAAAAACTCTAAATAATGCAAATAAAGATGTTTTGATTGATGTGCTTTGTCATATAACCATATAACAATTACAGCACGGAAACAGGCCATCTCGGCCCTACAAGTCCGTGCCGAACAAATTTTTTTCCCCTTAGTCCCACCTGCCTGCACTCATACCATAACCCTCCATTCCCTTCTCATCCATATGCCTATCCAATTCATTTTTAAATGATACCAATGAACCTGCCTCCACCACTTTCCACTGGAAGCTCATTCTCAAAGGGAAAAGCTTGTCCACATCAACTCTGTCTATCCCTCTCATCATTTTAAAGACCTCTATCAAGTCCCCCCTTAACCTTCTGCGCTCCAGAGAATAAAGACCTAACTTATTCAACCTATCAAACTTATTCAACCTATTTGATAGTAAATTAATTTAAACATTTTCAAACTAGCCAATTACATTTTTGCTCACCTCGATTTGCCTGGCACATGTCCTATATATTTTACTGCAACCTAATTAGTCATTTCAATTTATTCATTTGAAAGCAAATTCCAGAATGAAAGAACTCTGATCCGAAACATCAAGTCTGTTTTCTTTCCACAGAGGCTGACTGACCTACTGGGCATTTGCAGCATGTTTTGCTTTGGGACCTGCGTTTCATGCATCAGTACTACACAATAATGCTGTCCATTCATGCCACTGGAAACACAAGTTGGAAGGTTGCTCCAGATTGTCTGTGTAGAGGTTCAGCTTCAAGCATGACAGATAAAGTTTGTCTTCTGTTGATTCCCAAAATCGCATTAAACATGTCAATAGGATGATAATAATAGCCATAAAGTGCTGGAGTAACACAGCGGATCAAGCAGCATCTCTTCAGTCTGAGGAAGGGTCCCGACCCGAAACGTCACCCATCCTTTTCCTCCTGAGATGCTGCCTAACTCACTGAGTTACTCCAGTACTTTGTGCCTATCCTTGGTACAAACCAGCATCTGCAAATCTTTGTTTCTGCAGGGGGATGCTGATGTCCTTTGGGCTGTTTGCACATCTTGGGCCTTTTGAAAAAACAATTTAAAACAAAACTCCGATTGTGCCCATCACACACGGCGTACCTGTTAATAAGGTCATCATTTTCATCACTTTCCATTTCATCCTCAATTGCTGCTTGTAGATCTCCAATTCGTTTAAAAGCGAGTTTGAGGTCAGACTGTAGACTCTGATTTGCAGCTTCAAGACTTTCGATATCCATTTCCTAAATATCCATTTCCAAAGAAAACCTTGTGATTAATAGAAAATAAGTGCAGGAGTAGGCCATTCGGCCCTTCGAGCTGACATTGTTAAGATATTTTTGGGAACAAAACAAACACTAGCTGTGAATTCTCAGTATTTATCATCAGGAGCATCTTTAGTTTAGTGATACAGCACTGAAACAGGCCCATCGGCTCACTGAGTCCGGGCCAACCAGCGATCCCCGCACATTAACACAAGCCCACACACACTGGGGACAATTTACACTTATACCAAGTATACAAACCCAAGCCAATTAACCTACAAACCTGCACGCCATTGGAGTGTGGTAGGAGGCCGAGGATCTTGGAGAAAACCCATGCAGTCACATGGAGAACGTACCATCTCCGTACCTACAGCACCCGTAGTCGGGATTGAACCCGCGTCTCTGGCGCTGCAAGCACAGTAAGGCAGCAACTCTACCGCTGCGCCACAATTGTATTTAAATGGGACATGAGCAAGTCTGGGTATGATCCATCACCACTGCATCACACCGTCTTGGAGGTTACAGATAGAATACCGACCGGTTGGATGAAGTATTTACCCCATCTCTTATCATCTGCAGCATTTATTTACAAGATTAAATCTGGGAATAAAAATCAATCTGAGTGAAAGTGCTGGCAAATGTTTTCTTTAAACAAATCTGCTGATGTCTGTTCCCAAGGAAATAAATGTACCAATCTATTGAATAGATATAATTGCAATGGTTCATTTTTCATAATTCAGTAACTGCAAACATCTTCTACACTGTTCAGTCTCTTCATCATCTGGGAGTTAGTAGAACATTTTTTTGAAATGCAAAACTAATGAGTTTTTAGTTATTTGACTTATGAGCGTGCATAAACATGGGAACAGCTCCATCAAAGACCGCAAGAAATTGCAGCAAATTGTGGACGCAGCCCAGACTATCACACAAACAAACATCCCTTCCATTGACTCCATTTATACCTCACATTGCCTCGGCAAGGCCAGCAGCATAATCAAGGAGCAGCCTTGCCCCCATCACTCCCTCTTCCCCCCTTTCCCATCAGGCAAGAGGTACAGAAGTGTGAAAACACACACTTCAAGATTCAGGGACCGTTTCTTCCCAGATAGACACAGAATGCTGGAGTAACTCAGCGAGACAGGCAGCATCTCTGGAGAGAAGGAATGGGTGACGTTTCGGGTCGAGACCCTTCTTCAGACTGATGCCAGGGGAGTGGGCAGTACAGAGATAAAATGGAGTCGGAAACAGTAAGACTGGCCGGAGAACTGGGAAGGGGGAGGGGATGGAGAGAGAGGGAAAGCAAGGGCTACTTGAAGTTAGAGAAGTCGATGTTCATACCGCTGGGGTGTAAGCTGCCCAAGCGACATACAGGTGCTGTTCCTCCAATTTTGTGCTGGGCCTCACTCTGACAGTGGAGGAGGCCCAGCACAGAAAGGTCAGTGTGGGAATGGGAGGAGGAGTTGAAGTGTTTGGACAACCGGGAGATCAGGTAGGTTTAGGCAGACTGAGGGGAGTTGTTCAGTGAAATGATCGGCGAGCCTGCGCTTGGTTCTTGGCGATCGTTTGGCTAAACACCTCCGCTTAGTCAATGGATATTTGTAAGGCGGAGATTGACAGATTCTTGATCAGTGTGGGTGTCAGGGGTTATGGGGAGAAGGCAGGAGAATGGGGTTGGGAGGGAGAGATAGATCGGCCATGATTGAATGGCGGAGTAGACTTGATGGCATAATTCTGCTCCTAGACCTTACGGACTTTCACTTGCCACTGTTATTTTTCTGCACAGACACACGTGTTTACATTTTTCTCCAGAATTCATGTTAATAAATTAAAATGAGCTGGAGCCACGCGGAAGGTTCTCAACGTTGACTTACTAATTCGTGCTTTTTGCGGCTGGCCTCTGCTTCCTTCTTGGTGAGCTCCCCCATTTCCTCCTTTACGTCCCTCAGCTGCCGTTGCAAGCGCTTGTTTTGCTCCTTCTCACGGTTCTCAGCCGCCGATCTCTGATCTCTCTCCTCTGACAGTTTTTCCAGGTTTTCCTTGAGACGACTAACTAGGCTCTGTGTACAAAGAGTGAAATGCTCGTAAATCGTCTGCAGAATTGCGGTCAGGACCTTCATGCAGATTAGAACACAAACAACATCACACCACAATTCAAATCCTGTGTAAGATCAAAACTTGCTGATATATCCAGTTTATCAACAGGAGCATGTCTAAAATAGATTGTAATTGTTCTAATCTTTAATCAAAAAATAAAATGCCTGTACACTAATATGTTGAAAATCTGAATTTGACGTTATACATGTAAATGTTAGTTTAGTTTAGTGATACAGATTGTGTAATTCGTTTCATCTCTCTCTATTCTGAATGACCACACTTGACGTAGGGCTTAACTGGAAGATTCAGGCCAAGTGTCTTCCCAGCTGTTATCGGGCAACTAAATCATCCTACCACAACCAGGGAGCAGTCCTGAACTACTATCTAACTCATTGGTGAACTTCGGACTTTCCTTGATCAGACTTTGCGGGCTTTACCCTGCACTAAACGTTACTCCCTTGTACTGTGCTGTAAATGTACTACAATACATCGTACATGGGTCGATTGTAATCATTTGTTGTCCTCCTGCTGACTGGACTGAAAGCTTTTCACTGTAGCTCGGTACACGTGACAATAAACTAAACTGAAGAGAGGAGAAAATTATTCTCCCACTACACTCGGCAATTAAATACGCCTGATATCGCTAATATAAAAAATTAAAGCAGCAAGTAGGAAACCTGACAGGTACAGCTGCTGACACTTGCAACTTCTCCTTCATTGCATTTGCAATTGGTAAAGTGATGTAAAATTGTGCGCAATCACAGATATTTATTGGATTGTTACATTTCAATTTTTTCCTTCCAATTCAAAAACGCAAAAACATATGACTGCTCAACTAATGGAATTTAGCATAGAAGTTATTTGGATATATTGCAAAATTAAGTTTATGGTGCTGAAGAATTGTAGCCTGTGCATCAGTTCCACAATTAATCATTTATTGGACAAGAATAAAATACCAAATAAACGGAATATCTCAACTGATGACTGAAAATGCTGGATATACTCTGGAGATCAGGCAACATCTCTGGAGAGAGAAGCTAAATTATTCTTTCAAGTCCATGATCATAATCAATCTTAGTTTAGTTTAGTTTAGAGATACAGCGTGGAAACAGGCCTGGTGGCCCACTGAGTCCGTGCCGACAATGATCAACTGTACACTGCTTCTACCCTACACACTAGAGACAACTAACCTACAAACCCGCACGTCTTTGGGAGCCCAGAGGAAACCCACGCGGTCACAAGGAGAACATGCAAACTCCGTACACACAGCATTTCTTCATTGATGTGTTTTCAGTTTTTATCATCATCAGAAACAGTTCTGTACCTATGTATTTCCTCCAAGGAAATACAAGGGGACATCTGGGCTCTCTGAATATCGTCTTCTTTCATATCAAGGTTAAAGGAGCCATGACTTGCTGAGTTTAGTTTAGTTTAGAAAAACAGCGAGGAAAGGGGCCCTTCAGTCCACCGATCCCCACACACTAGCAGTATCCTACACACACTAATGGGCCTGTCCCACTTAGGTGATTTTTTGGGTGACTGCCGCAAAATTTTCAACATGTTGAAACATTTTCGGCGACAGTGGCGACAATCTTTGCTGTTATAGGTTGACGTAGGTGTCGTAGGTGAATTCCATTAAAACTAGTCCCTGGCAGTCGCCTAAAGAGTCGCCGAAGTGGGACAGGCCAATTTACAATCTTTATCGAAGTCAATTAACCTATAAATCTGCACTTCATTGGAGTGTGGGAGGAAACCGGAGCACCCGGAGAAAAGCCACGAGGTCACGGGGAGAACGTACAAACTCCGTACAGACAGCACCCGTAGTCAGGATTGAACCTTGGTCTCTGGCGCAGTGAGACAGTAACTCTACCGCTGCGCCACCGTGCCACCCCTAATTTGCACCAAATTAATATAAGCAAAACTTATCAAGATTAATGAACTCGTGTAAACTAGAGGAATGGGTCTCGACCCGAGGCGTCGCCTATTCCTTTGCTCCATAGATGCTGCCTCACCCGCTGAGTTTCTCCAGCATTTTTGTCTGTCTACAATTTTTCCAGCATCTGCAGTTCTTTCTTAAACATATAAACATTGAAGTTCTTCCATCCTGACCTTTGACAAGCTCGTCAGTGTTCAACATAGGCCAGAAATACAGGACTTTGAACAACTGTTCCATTTGCTCTTTAATGAACAATATCTTTTCACTAACTCTGAAATTCCACACTTCTTCTATCAATGTGACATGACGTTATGTGATGATAAGTCATAGAGTCTTACAGCACAGAAACAGGCCTCTGGCTGAAGTCATTTCTATTTGTAGCTTTTTTTTCCATTTCAATTTAAATTGTAAAATAATTTATGATGTCTCAAGGCAACTTTCAATATAGATAGGTATTGGATGACAATGTTCTTTGTCAATGACCATTTTGCTTCAGTCTTAAATATTAAGCTGTGTAGGAAGGAACTGCAGATGCTAGTTTACACCGAAGACTGTCACGAAATGCTGGAGTAACTCAGCGGGTCAGAAAAAGGGTTCCGATCCGAAACATCCCCCATTCCTTTTCTCCAGAGGTACTCCAGCATTTTGTGTCTATCTTCGGTGTAAACCAATATCTGCAGTTCCTTCCTTTACATCCCCTTCATTATCACCGGCTTCTCACTCCATCTCCTCTCCCCATCACAACCAAATACTCTCTTCACTGGACTGCATCATCTGTATTTAACCTGGGCACCGAGCAGGCTAGGACGCTATTGCTTGGAGCGCAGGAGGATGAGGGGTGATCTTATAGAGGTGTATAAGATCAATGAGCAAGCTAGGACTCTATATCTTGGAGCGCAAGATGAGGGGTGATGTTTGTATAAGATCAATGAGCAGGCTAAGACTCTATTGCTTGGAGCCCAGGAGGATGAGGGTGATCTTATAGAGGTGTATAACGTCATTGAAAAGCTTGTATTTTCAATGGTGTGGAATACCAAAGGATTCTCGAGTGAGATTTGCCGTAATTACTTACCTCGAAACGTTTGACCTGGGTCTTCTCAAATTCCAGTTTGGTTTCCAGTTCACGAATTTTGGCTTCTTGTCTGCTCACCAACGACTTATCCACCATGGATTGTTCTGCAAAGTCCAGTTGACTCTGCAATCCTTGTAACTAGAGCAAGTTGTACAGAAAAGACAAGCGTGAGAATGTATAAAGTCACGTGTGATGAAAACCGATGCTGCGACTGGAACTGGAAGTCATTTCTCTTATTCCACAGAGTTGAATAAATCAGTGTTCCTGACAAGGGGCTCCACATGCACTCTTCACCTAGTGGCATGCTGCAGCTACACCTCCCCATCTACAGGATGCGATATATTGCACTGTCAGGCTCTCATTCTGACAGTACCTCCTCCACTAATATCATCGGAAAGAGCAAATGTAATTACAGAAACCTTAATATCTCACCTCCAAGTTAAAAACTAAGCCCATTTGAACATTTATATCGATTTTTCATCAAAGTCTAATCATAAATTTTGAGGAGAATGATGCCTGGATTAGAGGGTATTAGCGACAGGGAGAGACTGCACAGACTTGGATTGCTTTCTCGAGAATGCTGGAGGTTACGGGGTGAGCTGATAGATGAAACTATGAGAGGCATAGATAGGGTAGACAGTCGCACCCTTTTTCCCCAGCGTGGGAAAGGTCAAAGATCAGAGGGCCTATCTTTAAGATGAGAGGGGCAAAATAGTAAAAAGTTGCACGGGGCAATTTTGTTTAACACAGAGGATGGTGGGTGCCAGGAATACGCTGCCTGGGGTGGGGAGAGAGGCAGATACGATAGTGATGTTTCAGAGATAGGCACGTGGATATACAGAGGAAGGAAGGATATGTACAGATCATGTACAGGCAGATGAGATGAGTTCATCTTGGCACTATGTTCAGCAAAGACATTGTGGGCTGAAAGGCTTGCTCCTGTGCCCCACTCCTCTATGTTCTAAAATGCAAGTGAGGGCTATAATTACAAGATGTGTGGAAGAAATGTTTGCTTCATATAGTCATACATTATGGAAACAGGCCCTCCGACCTAACTCATCCATAGAAACATAGAAAATAAGTGGAGAAGTAGATCATTCGGCCCTTGAGGCCAGCACCGCCATTTAATATGATCATGGCTGATCATCCAAAATCAGTACCCCGTTCCTGCTTTCTCCCCATATCCCTTGATTCCGTTAGCCCTAAGAGCTATATCTAACTCTCTCTTGAAAACATCCAGTGAATTGGCCTCCACTGCCTTCTATGGCAGAGAAGTCCACAGATTCACAACTTCCTGGGTGAAAATGTTTTTCCTCAACTCAGTCCTAAATGGCCGACCCCTTATTCTTTTTCTTAAATATTTTAATTTTTGTTAGAAGCAATTGTACAAAAAAAAATCGACATAGCAGTTATACAATTTTCGTACAGCTTCAGTTTCAATATTTTATAAACTATTCACTAAATAGGGAAAAAAAAGTGAAAAAGGGAAAAAAAGAAGAAAAAAAAACAAGGGAAAAAAAACTGAACTAGAAAATGTGAAAAAGAAGCAGAGATATATCCAACTGCCCTTCTTTCTGTACGCCCACTCACCCAGCCCTACCATCGGTTTTGAGTTTGTGTTCAACCATTATGTTGTTGAAGAAATTCAATAAAAGACCATATTTTTGAAAATTGATCTGGTTTGCCAGTCAAGGCAAGCTTTATTTTTTCCAGTAGTGTCTCGGTCATTTCCGTAATCCACATCATCACTGTGGGGACTGTTATCTTTCTTCCAGAATTTAAGTATACGTTTTTCCACAGTTATTAAACCGTAGTCAAGGAAACGTCTTTGAAATATCGTTAGATTAGGGCAGCCCTCTGACATTCCTAATATTATTAGTGTTGGATCTGGCTCCAATGGAGTTTTAATACCCCTCATTCTTAAACTGTGACCTCTGGTTCTGGACTCCCCCAACATGGGGAACATATTTCCTGCATCTAGCCTGTCCAATCCCTTAAGAATTTTACATGTTTCTATAAGATCCAGTCTCATCCATCTAAATTCCAGTGAATACAAGCCCAGTCGATCCATTCTTTCATTGTAACCATGCTGACCAAGTGCCCATCTGAGCTAGATCCATTTGCCTGTGTTTGAGCCTTAACCCTCTGAGACAATCCTATCATTGCACCTGGCCAAATGTCTTCCAACTTCTAAATTGTTCAACCCACATTAACTTAATAATCCAGAGAGTAATTAAATCCAAATGATTGACCACTATATAATATTTGGTTACAATAAACACTTTGGTTCAGACGCTATCAAATATTTAATCACTCGATTTAGTTTAATTGCTTGGAAACATGTTTTTATTCATTTAAGGGTAAAGATGCTGGTGAGAAAGGGAGCCCATCATTGACAGCTACTGAAGTCTCCCCAGAGTGAAAACGGACATAAAATGCTGGAGTAACTCAGCAGGAACAGGCAGCATCTCTGGAGAGAAGGAACGGGTGACGTTTCGGATCGAGACACTTCTTCAGAGTCAGGGGAAAGGGGGAAGCAGAGATAAGGAAGGGAAAGGTGAGAAAACAAGACATCAAAAGAGAAAATGTAGAATAGATCATTGTTAGCTAGGAGAAGGTGACAACAAAACAAACAGAGGTAATCAGGGACAGTCAGACTGATCAATCTGGTCAGACAGTTAGACTTCCCATCTATTGATATCTGGTGGCAATGAAAGACTGCAGCATTTTTCCACATAGGAATGGAACCTTGCAAATGGTAATGGTCCCATGTGCTTACTGTTGTGTGTTTCTTGGGGGTATAGGTTGCAGAGTTGGTAAAGTACTGGCTAAGTGGCCTTGGCGACTCATTGCAGTACATCTTGTAGACAACACAAACTGCAACCCAGTGGTATGAAGCAGGAAAGAACTGCAGATGGTGGGTTAAATCGAAGATAGACACAAAATGCCAGAGTAACTCAGCGGGACAGGCAGCATCTCTGGAGAGAAGGAACGGGTGACGTTTCGGGACGAGAACCTTCTTCAGACTGAGAGTCAGAGGAGAGGGGGAGGCAGAGATAGATATGCCATTTATTGTCACTATACATGTACAGTGAAACTGAAAGCTGCTCGTACTCAGTGCATACATACAATTTAGTACAAAAAACAAGAAACAGAAAAACAAAAACAGAAGGGAGAGGGGGGGGGGGGGGGGGGGGGGGGATAGGTGCGATTCTGCGGCCTGAAACATATATACGTCACCCGTTCCAGTGAAGTCAGTCCAGAGATGGGTCTCGACCTGAAACCCCCGTTCTTCTCTCCAGAGATGCTGTCTGCCCCGCTGAGTTACTCCAGCATTTTGTGTCTATACAGTGGTATGAATATTGATTTTGCAAGTAACCCTCTGCACTCCCTCTCTCTCCGTCCCTCCCCCACCCTAGTCATTGTACTGGTGAGTTTCACTGTAACTCGTTCTCACCTCGCCCACAGCTGACAATGGCCTGGTTCCTTTATCATTGCTACTTTTTTACATATCTTTCATTCATTTGTTCTATATCTCTCCATATCACTGTCTATATCTCTCGTTTCCCTGTCCCCTGACTCTCAGTCTGAAGAAGGGTCTCGACCTGAAACGTCGCCTATTCCTTGTCCCCAGAGATGCTGCCTGACCTGCTGAGTTACTCCAGCTTTCAGTCTTTATCTTCTGCAACAGCCGTTCACAGGCCGTGTAGGGAATGCATCTTAAGGATCAAGCGCTACTCAAGTCGATTGCTTTATCTTGCATGACATTAAGCTTTTCATCCAATAGAAAAATTCCATTCAAGATTTGTCTTGTGTCTTGTAGAGTTGGTGCAAAGGGTTTGGTGGGATAAGTAGTGAGCCACATGTTCAAGATGACCCAATCCCAGACCTGTTCTTGGAGTTAGTTTGATCAACGACATCAAATTAAGTTTCTGGTTGGTAATTAATTTTGAGACTGTAGAAATGAAAGTCTCTTAGCCAGGACATGGAGGTATGCGGGATGAAATCTGCAGGACATGTACTCAGAATGTCACCAGAACCCGCACCTAAGATAACAATGACATGGCAACCTGACGGAAGAAGGAAAGGAGGCTGACCAAAACTCAGAAGGATTTGGAAGCCCGGGACACAAATCTATCGAGGGTGGAAGACGTCGCACATGACCGAACTGAGTGGCGAAAGCTTGCTGCCCAATGTACTCAACAGTGTGGGAGGAACTAAGTGTAAGTCTAAGAAGTGAATCCTTCAGTATTCCAAAGCCTAAAGAGATACTTGACACAAAGCTAGCTCTGCAAAGCAATACTGTGCAACGTGGGTGATTGATGTAAACTCAGCAATGTGTATAACACATTGATCTACATCATCTTCTGTGTGTATTACACGCAGACACATTGATTTAATTAACCTTAGTACACCACCAATTGTCTTCTTGGTGTAGAAATATCTTGTTGTACCAACGAACTTTGGAGATGTGATCACAGACTTTGACCGAGACACATCACCCCTTACACCAACTGCTGAATAGTAATGATTCGAGTCGTTAAGTCTTATTATGGATCGAGACTTCGACAAAACATTGATGGTAGAAATACCAAATCAATGTCAAAGATAGGTGATTAAACTGTCCATTGATGAAGGTGTTCATCGCCCGGCACTAATGGGACATGATTGATCGATTGATAACTTATTGTCACATGTACTCGGTACAGAGAGATTCTTTGTCTACGTACAGTACAAGTATGCAACAGTCACCACCTAAAGGGTGCCGACAGAGTTATAAGCGTTGCTTGTTACTGGCGATAGTAACGAGCCGACCTATAGCATGATAATTATAGATTATGACATGGGAATAAACCACAAGTAAATAAATTACTTACCTTTTCTTGCAGCTCTTGTTTCTCTTTGTAAGCTTCATCCAGTTGTGACTGTAGTTCATTAATCTGCCCAAGGTCCCTGGATGACTGGAAAAATATTTAGATTCATTGAAAACAACGTCACACGAGTTCCAGCAATTAAAGGGGCAATGTTGGACTGTAAACAGACCAGTTCTTCAACAGACAGGGTCTTGTTTTGAATCTTAAGACACAAAACACAATCTCTGCTGTCCTGAGATCATCGTTCACCCGCCTCTGGACCATACGGATAAATGTGGGGTTATCTACTTTGGTGGCAAGAACAGGAAGGCAGATTATTATCTGAATGGGGTCAGTTTAGGAGAAGGGGAGGTGCAACGAGACCTGGGTGTGCTTATACATCAGTCACTGAGAGTAAGCATGCAGGTACAGCAGGCAGTGAAGAAAGCCAATGGCAAAGGCAGGAGAATAGGGTTTGTGGTGAATGATGGATCAGACATGATTGAATGGCGGAATAGGCTTAATGGGCCAAATGGCCTTATTCTGCTCCCAGAACCTATGAACAAAATGAGTCACATTTCTGATAAAATCAATCATATTTCTGGTTCAGTGCATTCTAAATCCTGCTTGACAAGTTAATCAGTTCTAGGAGCAGAATTAGGCCATTTGGCCCATTAAATGTACTTTGCCATCCGATCATAGCTGATCTATCTTTCCCTCTCAACCCCATTCTCCTGCCTTCTCTCCATAACCCCTGACACCCTGGCTCGTCAGATGGAGCCCACATGTGTGATATATGCAAAGATTGTCACTGTGCAGTTGCATCTGTGATAAATAAAGCTCTGTTGAACGACTGAACCAAATGTCAGGTACAACCTACCTGAGCCACGACCGCTTTGTGTTTCTTCATGAGTTCATTCATGTCCTCCTGGTCTTCCTCAAGACGGCTCTGCAAGTCATTCTTTTCACGTTGGATGCGACTCAGCTGCTCTTCCAGCTGTAGGAGAATGCAGATGTGAACTCATGTTCTTAGGTTGTAGCAGCAAAATTGGCCATTCGGCCCATCAAGTCTACTCCACCATTCAATCATGGCTGATCTATCTCTCCCTCTCAACCCCATTCTCCTGCCTTCTCCCCATAACCCCTGACTCCTGCACTAACCCGTATAATTCTGTTTGCGGATTTGAAAGGTGTTACTATCTTTCTATGCAAGGTAGCTGAACAGTAACATGTCAAATATAGTCCATTTCAAACGTTTACAGTCACTTTGATCAATTCAGAATGTTTGTCCTTGTCTTACTCCTGCCCTTTTGTTTATCTTCCTTCAACAAAACTCATCCACAATTCAGGTGCAATTGCAACTCCATTGATGTCACACAAAACCATACTTACAGAAGATGATCGAGAGCGGGTGGGGTTAATGTTTCCTGTAACTTGTGAGAAAGGTCTATTCCCCATGAAAGGTCAGTCTCGATTCCCCATGAGACACACACACAGGCAGAGACAGACACACACACCCACACAGAGCTAGGCCTGTACACGCAGTCTCACCAAGGCCCCTTACACGCCCGCACGCACACACACGCACACGGTGCCAGGCCTGTACACGCAGTCTCACCAAGGCCCCTTACACGCACACACACACACGCACAGGCAGAGACAGACACACACACCCACACACGCACACGGAGCTAGGCCTGTACACGCCGTCTCACCAAGGCCCCTTACACGCACGCACACACACACACCCACACGGTGCTAGGCCTGTACACGCAGTCTCACCAGGGCCCCTTAAAATTGGAGCAAGACATCTCAACCCTTGCGCTCAAATCCTTTGACAATTATGGCCAGGAAACCATAAGGCTTCTATTGCACCTCCTCTCTCTCCATCCCTCCCCCACCCAAATCGTACCAGCTTCAAAGTCGTCTTGTTGAGTCTCATTGTCTGCAACTTGTTTTCACCTAGCCCACAGCTGACAGTGGCCTGTTTCCTTTATCACCGTTTAGTTTTCCGCATATCTTTCATTCATTTCTGCATATCTCTCTACATCTCTCACTTCCCTTTCCCCTGACTCTCAGCCTGAAGAAGGCTCTCAACCTGAAATGTCACCCATTCCTTTTCCTCCAGAGATGCTGTCTGACCCGCTGAGTTACTCCAGCTTTTTGTGTCTATCTTCGGTTTAAACCAGTATCTGCAGTTCCTTCCTACACACTAGGCTCCTATTTATCGTTGTTGCATTTTACCTTTCAGTAATTTGTGTTTATACCTCAGCCTCTCAGATCAACATGCCTTTTGATCCCTTACCATTTTAACAATTCTATTTACTATATTGTATTGGCTTCTGCCATTCTACTTAGGAATTATAATTAGAACACCATGCACGCCAACTGTAGCTGAACAATGATTTATTTCTGCAGTCGGCAATGGTTGCTTATCTGAAAGGACAGGATATAATTATGATCTAAACATAAAATTTCAATGTAGAAAATATATTCCAATTCCTCATGGATCTTAAATAATTAGCACTGATAATTTTAAATGGTGCCATTACATCCCGTTTAGTTTATCACTATATTGGAAAATCATTCAACAATGTGACGTTTTCATCAGCAGCACATTTTTCAAGTTTTAATTAAAATATATACTTATCAAAGTGCTCTGCCGGTGGGGTGGCACGGTGGCGCAGCGGTAGAGTTGCTGCCTCACAGCACCAGGGACCCGGGTTCCATCCTGACTATGGGTGCTGTCTGTACGGAGTTTGTACACTGTCCCTGTGATTGCGTGGGTTTACTCTGGGTGCTCCGGTTTCCTCCCACACTCCAAAGACGTAGAAGTGTGTAGGTTAATTGTAAATTGTCCCTCGTGTGTAGGGTAGTGCTAGTGTACGGGGGTGATCACTGGTCGGTGTGGACTCGCTGGGACAAAGGCCTGTTTGTCTGAAGTCAAACGTCCAAAGTCTAAAGTTGTATCATAGCAGATGCGATTACTCCAATTACCAAAATGATTAGTAAACGTCTGGGTATTGATATGGACGTGATGATTTCTGCGTGTTGGGCTTTGCTGCACTGACATATACTTACTGCAACTTTGGCCTTGGAGATATCTTCAATCTGAAGGTGCAGATCCTCCATTTCAACCTCCATTGATTTCCGAGCTTTGACAGCGGCCGCACACGTGAACTCTGACTCTTCAAGCTGAAAACAAACAGTTTACCTGGTCAAGTAAAGGGTGAACTGTAGCAAGGTAGAAATAAAACTCAGAAAAAAGGAAAGTCGTTGGAAACTTTTGAAATTTCTTAACGTAAATTTATTCGCCGCATTTCCTGAATAAAATGTATTTGGTTAAGTTTATTCCTGAATTCCATCCCATCCTCTCGCAAATACCTGCATAATAAAACTACTCTTTGAGCTCTGTATAGACAAAAAATGCTGGAGAATCTCAGCGGGTGAGGCAGCATCTATGGAGAGAAGGAATAGGTGACGTTTCAGGTCGGGAACCTTCATGCTCTGTATAGTTTGTTTCTGCATTTTAAACACAAATCCATTTTATCAGCATTGAGGAAAAAATGTTAATGAACCATTAAGAAGAAGGGTTTCTGAAGAAGGGTCTCGACCCGAAACGTCACCTATTCCTTCGCTCCATAGACGCTGCCTCACCCGCTGAGTTTCTCCAGCATTTTTGTCTACCTTCGATTTTTCCAGCATCTGCAATTCTTTCTTAAACAGAGGTAGATTCAGTTGAATACAGTTTACTCTTGAAGAGTGGAGAATTTACACATTTTAAAATTGGATTTTTAAATATATTTTCACGTTTATCGAAACGTCTGCGGAGCAATTTGATGAACAAAACTTGGCCGTTTTAACAGAATCTGAAATTTAAATAACGAACAAAACTAGAAAGAATTACCTGGTTTTTCAACTGTGCGATCTCCCGTTTGCTGGGTGCATTGTTTTTGAAGTGGTCCAGCATTATTTGGGCATCAGCTAGAAGAGCCTTTGTCCGTCGAAGATCCTTGCGAAGCCGTTTTTCAGTTTCAAAATCCCTTTCACTGACCTGATTTTAACAAAAGCCAAGATTCAAACCTCTGACACTGCACTAAAATTGACAGTCTGACCATTATGATGTTATCGTAATTTCAATAACCTTGTCCTTGTTTTTACAAGTTTAGTTTAGTTTCGAGGCACAGCGAGGAAACGGGCATTCGGCCCACCGAGTCCGCGCCTACAATCGATCACCAGTTCAAATTAGTTCTGCGTAAGTTATCCCACTTACTCATTCACTGCTTACACAATAGGGACACTTTTAAGGAAACCAATTAACCTACAAACCCAAGATAGACACAAAATGCTGGAGTAACTTGACCCGAAACGTTGCCCGTTCCTTCTCTCCAGAGATGCTGCCTCACTCGCTGAGTTACTCCGGCATTTTGTGTCCACCTTCGATTTAAACCGCCATCTGCAGTTCTTGCTTACACAACCTACCAACCCACGTGTCTTTGGGATGTGGGAGGAAACCGGTGCACCAGCAGAATACCGGGTAATAGGGAGATCGTGCAAACTCCACACATACAGTACCCAATGTCAGGATTAAACCTGGGTCTCTGGCGCTGAGAGGCATCAGATCTTACCAGCTGCGTCACTAGCCACCCTGCATGCTTTCTGTACTCCCCTGAACCTCACTAGGGCTTCCACTCCTGCATTTCTCTGAACTTTGTCAGTTTTGCTGAACATTTTCTATGCAGTATCTTTTCCCCAAACGCCACAATGAATGTGGAAACGTTTTTTAACTGAATTCCATCGAATGCACATGAAGGAAATTAGTCCCCTGGCTCCGATGGTCATTGACATGTTTCTGCATTCCACGAGTAAAAAAGGTGTGAAACATTATAGAAACATAGACACTAGGAGCAGGAGGCCATTCGGCCCTTCGAGTCAGCACCGCCATTCAATATGATCATGGCTGATCACCCAAAATCAGCAGCCTGTTCCTGCTTTCTCCCGATATCCCTCGATTCCATTAGCCCTACGAGTTAAATCTAACTCTCTCTTGAAAACAGCTATATCTAACTTTGAAAATTATTATTGATTTTAGCTTTACCAGCTGTCATTTTTATAGTCCAACCGACCTAAAAATCTTCTGTATTATGAATACTGCCATCAAATTATTGAAACATCTCAATAGTGCACAGTTGCTCAACTCTCCATGTAGAATTTAATCAATAGACAATCAGTTACCTTTTCACTGACTACAGACAGTTTGTTCTCCAGATCTCTTTTCTCTCTCAGGATTTTCTGCTTATCATCATACTCTTCTTCTAATTGCAGCTCAAATTGTTTTAACTGAGAAAATGAAAAACAAAAAGTTATGACGTTCACAAATTAAATATCACATCTAATTAATAAATCTTTGAATATGGACTTTAGAGGTACAGCGCGGAAACAGGCCCTTCAGCCACCGAGTGTGTATTGACCAGCGATCACCCCGTACACTAACACTATCCCACACACTAGGGTCATTTACAATTTGGACCAAAGCCAATGAACCTACGTCTTCACATAACCTGTACGTGGGAGGAATCCAGAGCACCGAGAGAAAACCCACGCAGGTCACCGGGAGAGCGTACACACTCGGTACAGACAGCGCCCCTAGTCAGGATGGAACCCGGTCTCTGGCAACTTTACCGCTGCGCCACCGTGCCGTGCCCACATTTCTTTGTATTTAAGATTTGTGAACCACTGATGCAGTCAATCACAAAAGCCAAACTGAAATTCAAACTTATTTGTTAATTGTACTTGGTTAGCTACTGGAAGTTACTTGGTGCTCATTAAGAAAAATACCACCTTATAGTGACACCTTCCATTCATTGCTTTTAGAATCACGTCACGATTAAAGAAATTCTCAGCTCAGTTTTAACTTCTAATATTTTCAAGTCACACAAGCCAAATATATTAAAATGCAAATGCAATGCAAAGGCTATTAACTTGCCTAAAATTAGATTTTTAATTTATCCATTTGATGACAGGCAGTATTTTTATGTCAATAACTATTACAAGAATAAAACTGACCTTCTTCTGGCAAGACTGCCTAATTTCTTCCACTTCCTCTTCTTTGTTCTCAATTTCCTTGGCTTGAGTTTGTCTGTACCTCTCCATTTCCATTTCCAGTCGAAGTTTGGCCTAAATTTGAGCAAAAACAATGAACTCTAGAAACGCTGAACTGATGGTGAAATGAATTAACAAAGAAAACAAGCAATGCTTTAGTTTAGTTTAGAGATACAGCACGAAAACAGGCCCTTCGGCCCACCGAGTCTTTATTAACCTACAAACAAGTACGTCTTTGGGATGTGGGAGGAAACCGGAGCACCCGGAGAAAACCCACGCAGGTCACAGGGAGAACGTACAAACTCTGTACTTAGAATGATTGCATATGCTATGATACAACTTCAGACATTAGACTTCAGATGTACAGCGTGGGAACAGGCCTTTGGCCCACCGAGTCCACGCCGACCAGTGATCGCCCCTGTTCACTTGCACTATCCTACACACAAGGGGCAATTTGCAATTTTTACCAAAACCAATTAACCTACAAACCCGCACGTCTTTGGAGTGTGGGAGGAAACCGAAGCACCCGGAGGAAACACATGCAGGTCACGTGGGTACAAACTCCGTAAAGACAGCACCCGTAGTCGGGATCGAACCCGGACCGCTGGCACTGTGAGGCAGCAACTCTACCACTGCACCAGTAACTTAGTTTATTGTCACGTGTACCGAGGTATAGTGAAACACTTTATTAACATTAATTAACTTATGAATGATCATCATATTTTCGGAATCATTCCACATTGCTCATACGCGAAAATGATTGTACCTGTTCCAGCATTTGGATAGTCCCAGCTTGTTCATCCAGCTCCTCCTCCTGGTCCTTAACCTTGGCCTCCAACTCACGAACCTGCTTCTTCACCTTAGCAAGCGAAGCCTCGTCCTTGGATTCTTGAGAAGACAGATCCTGCAGCTCCACGTCCAGCCGCTCCGCCCTCTGGCTTACGGTGACAATCTCCGAATCTTTATCCTGGAAAAAACAACGATTCATCAGCCACATGTAAAGCCATAACCCGTAACCTGCACAGATACAGTGGACGTAGAGAGGATGTCTCCACGAGTGGGAGAGTCTAGCACTAGAGGGCACAGCCTCAGAATTAAAATACGTCGCTTTGGGAAGGAGATGAGGAGGAATTTCTTTAGTCAGTGGGTGGTGAACCTGTGGAATACATTGCCACAGAAGGCTGTGGAGGTCAAGTCTATGGATGTTTTTAAGGTAGGGATAGATGGATTCTTGATTAGTACGGCTGTCAGGGGTTATGGGGAGACGTCAGGTGAATGGACGTAAGAGGGAGAGATAGATCAGGCATGATTGAATGGCAGAGCAGACTTGATGGGCCGAATGGCCCAATTCTTCTCCTATCACATAAACTTATCAATGTTAATTAGTTATATGGCTATGATGTAGCAGGTAATCAAGAGGCACCACAAATAAAAGTAAAATTAATGAATTCTGTGAAATTTTGAAGATAGAACATAGAACAGTACAGTACAGAATCAGGCCCTTCAGCCCACAATGTCTGTGCTAAACATGATGCTCAGACAAACTCTTACCTGGTAGACACAAAATGCTGGAGAAACTCGGCGGGTGAGGCAGCATCTATGGAGAGAAGGAATTGGCGACATTTCGGGTTGCGTTGCCAATTCCTTCTCTCCATAGATGCTGCCTCATCCGCCGAGTTTCTCCAGCATTTTGTGTCCACCTTCGATTTTAGCAGCATCTGCAGTTCTTTCTTAAACAAACTCTTACCAACCTGCACATGATGCAAATCCCTCTATTTCCCTATATAGTCATGTGTCTATCCTTAAATGCCACGGGCTCCAGGCACCCACTGCCCTGTGTGTGAAAGGCTTGCCCCGCACATGTCCTTTAAACTTTGCCCCTCGCACCTTAAAGTTACGCCCTCTAGCATTTGATATTGCCGCCTTGCGCAGAAAGGTTCTGACTGTCAACTCCCATCAACTCCAAATAACTTTCATAAGTTAAATAAACTTTGTTGACCATAGACAATAGGCGCAGGGGTAGGCCATTCGGCCCTTCGAGCCTGCACCGCCATTCAATGTGATCATGGCTGATCATCCAACTCAGTATCCCGTACCTGCCTCTCTCCATACCCCCTGATCCCTTTAGCCACAAGGGCCACATCTAACTCCCTCCTAAATATAGCCAATGAACTGGCCTCGACTACCCTCTGTGGCAGAGAGTTCCAGAGATTCACCACTCTCTGTGTGAAAAAGGTTCTTCTCATCTCGGTTTTAAAGGATTTCCCCCTTATCCTTAAGCTGTGACCCCTTGTCCTGGACTTCCCCAACATCGGGAACAATCTTCCTGCATCTAGCCTGTCCAACCCCCTAAGAATTTTGTAAGTTTCTATAAGATCCCCCCTCAATCTCCTAAATTCTAGAGAGTACAAGCCAAGTCTATCCAGTCTTTCTTCATAAGGCAGTCCTGACATCCCAGAAATCAGTCTGGTGAACCTTCTCTGCACTCCCTCTATGGCAATAATGTCCTTCCTCAGATTTGGAAACCAAAACTGTACGCAATACGAAAGGATTCTGGATTTGGATGCAAATCTGTTAGCCAGTGTAGCAAAACTATTAACAATACAAATTTTATGACCTCAGAATTTCAGTGTACCTACCTACCCATGGTAGCAAACAGAATACAAAACACAATAAAAGATCTAAACTGCACTGGCTCCTTGTCCAATACCGCATTGATTTTAAGATTCTCCTCCTCACTTTCAAAGCTCTCCACAATCTCGCTCCTCCATACCTCTGTGAACTCCTCCAGCCTTACACTCCATCCCGAACTCTCTGATCCTCTTCTTCCTCCCTGCTCTCCACTCAATCTGCCCACCTGTCCACGATGGGGTTCAGAGCCTTCCGCCGCTCTGCCCCTCGTCTCTGGAACTATCCCACTATCCATCCGTACCATAGTCTCTCTCTCCCCACCTTTAAAACCTCCCTCAAAACACACCTATTCACACTGGTCTAACCCACTTACTTTCTATCAAATTCATGGATAGGTTTTTGTTTCATTGTATTTATATATTTGTAATTTGCTTGTTTTAACTGTAAGGTGTCCTCGAGTGTTCTGAAAGGCGCCCATAAATAAAATGCATTATTATTATGTTATATTATCGATCTTTTCAATGTTATTTGCAGATCTTGCTCAAATCTAACAATGTTTTCAATCATTATTACAGTAGTGATGGTACATACATCCAGCTGTTGCTTCAGACTGAATATCTCTGCTATAAAACCATCTCTTTCTCTGCTCAGTTTCTCTTTATGAATCTTTTCTCTCTGAGATTCATCTTGTGCTTGCAATAACTCGCTGTCGAACCTGGAACAAGAAATAGAAGAACATGTTAAGAACAAAAGGCACAATTCTAACTTGCAGTGGGTGATGAATTATTTCACGCAGGGCAATCTATAAGAAGTAATGCGACCAATTTCCTTCCATACATCTAAAGCTCCTTAGATGGGAGACACTTCATTTTGAAAACTGTGTTGTTAACTAGATTAGTATGTTAACTCAAAATCACAGACTCCATCGCGGCGGCACGGTGACACAGTGGTAGAGTTGCTACCTCACGGCGCCAGAGGCCCGGGTTCGATCCTGACTACAGGCGCTGTCTGTACGGAGTTTGCACGTTCTCCCCGTGACCTGCGTGGGTTTTCTCCAAGATCTTTGGTTTCCTCCCACACTCCAAAGACGTGCATGTTTATAGGCTAATCGGCTTGGTATAATTGAAAATCATCCTTCGTGTGTGTAGGAGTGTGCTAGTGTGCGTGGATCGCTGGTTGGCATGGACTCGCTGGGCTAAAGGACCCGTTTCTGTGCTGCATCTCTTATCTCGATAGATTCAAGTGCCCTGGGTACCAGAACAAAGTTCCTGTCTTGAGTCACCCACCACTCTAACTAATACATCTATTGCTATCCCTTCCTCACAGTTGGGTCAACAATTGTTCACCATTAACTTCCCAAATGCTAACATTGGCAGTAATGTCTACATCCCTTGGATGAATAAAACATCCTGAAGCCACCGTCTCCAGTAAGAAAGCGCCAATTCAGGACCTCCAAGCCACAGAGTGTGTTTGACCGTCCCGACGAGAGGGCCTGTACATCCGGCCGTCCGTAGCGGTGACTACGGAGGTTTATGGCACCAACGCGGGTGAACATTGGAGGAGGACTGACTATGCTTTGTGCCTTCCACCACAGTGAAGGATGCTGTGGTGAATGTTTGTGTTGAAGCGTATTGTGTGTTCTTTTTTTTGATTGTACCGCTGCTGGCAAATTCATTTCACTGCACTTATATGTGTATGTGACGAATAAAACTGATTGATTCAACCAAGACATTCAGAATGTTCTATGTCACGTGTTGCTCCACTATCGACTCCATACTTTGTTTTGTCGAAAAGCAAAATTCATACACAATGGGAATTATTGCGTTGGATTTTTTAAAAAGGTCATATTGAAATTATTATGTTTAAAATGTGCACACCACTGCACCTCTGGGCCAGTTTACGCACTAACAAATCTGAGCATCTGCCTTTTGACGAAGGGGCAGCTTACAGCCCAGCGGTCTGAACGCTGATTTCTCTGCATTCCTTGCCCACCCCCTCTCTCCCCCCCCCCCCCCCCCCCCCCCCCCCCCCCCCCCAGTCATCGTGCCAGTTCCACCATTCACATCCCTGTATCTCCTTGTTTGTACATTTCCCCCCCATCCAACAATGGTCCATTATGGACTCCACCCTTCCTGAAGTCATCTGTTGCCATCCCCGACTTGCTCTAACCTTTTCTCCCCCCACCCTCCCTTCAGCATGAAGAAGGATAACCGACCCAAAACATCAGCTCTTCCTTTTCTCCAGAGATGCTGCCTGATCTGCTGAGTTACTCCAGCACTTTGTCCCATCCCTGCAAGGCAGTTGTCCCACCTCCCTTTCAAAGCTGCTGTTCCTCCCTCAAACAAACCCATCCTCGGCCCCTCTCCCGTGTCAATTTGCAATTAGTCATTACAAAATATTTGAACTTTGACGCTTCCCAAGGTTATATCAGTCCTTCCTCACACCCTCCTAAAGGTCTAAGTCTGGTTTCTGCTCCATCCACATCGCTGAAGGCAAAGTCTCAAATAGCATTCTCTGTTAGTCTGCCTGTGGTTTCTCTCCTGAATTCTCCAGAGTGTTTCACACCATCACTCATGTACATCTCCTCCACTCTCCACCTCTGGGACTTCCTTCATTTTCTCCCACTCGTATAAATTCAATTGTACTTCAGATACATTCCATATTGCTCTTAATTCCTCTTTCCAATGTTACCCACAGATTTCCCAAAACATCCATCCTTCACCTCATTTTCCCGTAATTCTTTTATGAATTTGTCTGTAAATTAGCTCCAAACGTGCATGCTGGTGAAGTGTACACTCGATTGCTTCATCAATCTCTCTATCTCTGGGCTGTGAGAATACTTGGTCATATTATATCTTGTATGTGCACATACTTGGCCAATAAACTTATTCATTCATTCATACCTGCAATTTATTTCATTTTAACACCTGCGTTAATAGAAAATACTCTCAGTAAGGCTTCAAAGTTTACTTATCAAGTCAAGTCAAGAGAGTTTATTGTCATGTGGTCCAGATAGGACAATGAAATTCCACTCTACAAATATAAGACTAATGACTTCAGGTTTTAGATTTTCTTTAGTTTAGTTTGAGATGGAGAAACAGTCTCTTTGGCCCACAAAACTAAGAATATCACTGTGACTTATCAAAGGTGACAATAAAGTATCATTTATTCATTCACCGAGTCCGTGCCGACCAGCGATCCCTGTACACGAGCACTATCCTACACACACTAAGGACAATTTACAATTTTTACCAAAGCCAATTAACCTACAAACCTGTGTCTTTGGATCGTGGGAGGAAACCGGAGCACACTCACACGGTGACGGGGAGAACGTACAAACTCCGTACAGACAGGATGGAACCCCAGTATCTGGCGCTGTGAGGCAGCAACTCTACCGCTGCACCACCGTGCCACTGTGCCAGTTCTTCTTGCTCTTGTCACATGAAGAGTATACATTGTTCCTTACATTGCACTGGATAGTTCTTTTGTTTCTTGAAAGCAGCAGATCATCATAAAGGAAGCAGGATTGGATTGTGAAGGATGATTGCATTACATGCAACATAGAAGTTAAAGGCGTGAATTGATGGCGCTGACCAAAATATATTTTTTTCTGATAATGAAATGTAGGACAATTCAAAATGAGGACACGGCTTTATAAAGAGGACTGCAAATAAATGTTGCACAAAAGCTGATCGATATGTGAGTCAGCGCTCACAGTAATCAGTACATTTAGCTCAATTGTGTAGAAAGGAACTGCAGATGCTGGTTTAAACCGATGATAAATGATCTTCTATTTAGCTCAATTATTGTTTTATCATTTTTTTTTGTCAGTTGATGAAATAAAAGGCTGGTAGATGATGTTTAGAAATAGGTCAGCCACAGACTGATAAAGTAACTCGTCTCCTGCTCTGCATTGGAAAGGCCATTGCATTATTACAAACTGCACAACTTGGAAAGGTTTGTTTAGTTTAATTTAGTTTAGAGATACAGCGCTGAACCAGGCCCTTCGGCCCATCGATCCCCGCACATTAACACCATCCTACACACACTAGGGACAATTTACAATTTTTACCAAAGCCAATTAACCTACAAACCTGTACGTCTTTGGAGTGTGAGAGGAAACCGAAGATCTCGGAGAAAACCCACGCGGTCACGGGGAGGACGTACAAACTCCGTAGACAGCACCCGTAGTCAGGATGGAACCCGGGTCTCCGGCGCTGCAAACACTGGAAAGCGGCGAATATACCGCTGCACCACCGTGCCGCACTAATTTGTTTCAAACGTTGTAACCTTTCGCTGCTAGAGACACGGCGGCTCTTTGCGTACATTGTGTGTGGTCGGCAAAACAAAGAATATCACTGCGACACGTCTCATGCTGCTGATAAAGCATGATTCATTAATCAATCAATGAATTGATTCAAATGCATAATAATGTATATTATTGCCCCATGAAGATTATCATCAGTAGTTCATTATATATTCTTACGATCAAATCTGATAGATTTTAATTAAAATATGTAAAGGATCAACCAGCCCCTGACTAACAGATAAAGGAGGTGTGATTGCAGATACACATCTGTGACGAACACACAGAAACACCATCTGAACTGAACGACTATCTAGACCCTTGGACTATCCTTGGCCGGAGTTTGCTGGCTTTACCTTGCATTAAACGTAATTCCCTTATCATGTATCTGTACACTGTAAATGGCTGGATTGTAATCATGTATTGTCTTTCTGCTGACAGGGTAGCACGCAACAAAACTTTTCACTGTACCTCGGTACACGTGACAATAAGCTAAACTGAACTGAAGTGCGGTTCCAATTTGAGTTTTGCAGATGAACTCACTTTCGTTGTTTCTTTTCCAATTCATGGTTGCGTCCTTGTTGTCCTTCCAGGTGAAGCTTGGTGTCCTGCAACTCTGCTGTAAGTCGCTGGGATTTCTTCTTCAACTGTTGAATGCTGCGTTGCATTTCCTCATTATCAGCTTGCAAATCTGCAACCTGCAGGCACACCAGCAAGTCTTAGAGTTACAGCGCAGAAACAGGCCCTTTCGGCCCACCGAGACCACGCTGACCAGCATATCCCTGCACACTAACACTATCCGACACACACTAGGGACAATTTACACTTACACCGAGCCAATTAACTCACAAGCCTGTACGTCTTTGGAGTGTGGGAGGAAACCGGAGCATCGGAGGAAGACCACACCTGCAGTTTTGGTCCCTTAATTTGAGGAAGGACATTCTTGCTATTGAGGGAGTGCAGCGTAGGTTTACAAGGTTAATTCCCGGGATGGCGAGACTGTCATATGCTGAGAGAATGGAGCGGCTGGGCTTGTATACTCTGGAGTTTAGAAGGATGAGAGGATATCTTATTGAAACAGATAAGATTATTAAGGGTTTGGAAACGCTAGAGGCAGGAAACATGTTCCCGATGTTGGGGGAGTCCAGAACCAGGGGCCACAGTTTAAGAATAAGGGGTAAGCCATTTAGAACGTGGATGAGGAAACACTTTTTCACACAGAGAGTGGTGAGTCTGTGGAATTCTCTGCCTCAGAGGACAGTGGAGGCCGGTTGTCTGGATACTTTCAAGAGAGAGCTGGATAGGGCTCTTAAAGATAGTCAAGGGATATGGGGAGAAGGCAGGAACGGGATACTGATTGTTGATGATCAGCCATGTTCACATTGAATGGCGGTGCTGGCTCAAAGGGCCGAACGGCCTCTACTCCTGCACCTATTGTCTATTGTTACGGAGAGAACGTACAACACCGGGTGGAACGACCGAACCCGGGTCTCCGGCGCTGCGCGCGCTGTAAGGCAGCAATTCTACCGCTGTCCCACCCTCTTCTCAGCTTCAAATTTAGGGAAAAAAAGCTTTGTTTCTGGCAGTAATAATTCTACGCCTGGTTTTCACTTACTCTTCGCTCCATTTGCCTCTTGGTCTGTAATTCAACCTCCAGCTTGTCTTCAAACTCCTGATGCATCCGTTTCTTGGTGAAGTCTATCTCTCTGGCAGCACGCTCGTACTTCATCCTCCACTCCCCACCTACGGGAAGCGAATAAAAGCAACGAGCCAGCAGCTTGAAGTCTGCCATTTACATTCACCTCGTCCAACACTCCACAGACAAGATTTTAAATTATGCAAATAAAGAGATATTTTTAAGATAAAACACTGCTTCAGGCAAGCAAGCAAACAAACAAAATCTACGCCGGTGAATTCAGCCTCGCTGAATATTCAAACCCATCCACATTTCAACTATGAAATAGTTGATGGTTTCTGAATGGATAGCCAAAGTCAAAAGCTGAAGATCTTAAATATGTGACAATAACGTTTACAGTTGTGTCTATTTTTTGTTCTTGAGTCAGAGGGTGGTGAATTTATGGAATTAATTGCCACAGAAGTCTGTGGAGGCTGTCAATGTGTCAGGGATTCTTGATTAGCACGGGTCATGGTCATAAGTGGTAGGAGCATAGTGAGGCCTTTCAGCCCATCAAGTCTACTCCGCCATTCAATCATGGCTGATCTATCTCTCCCTCCTAACCCCATTCTCCTGCCTTCTCACCATAACCCCTGACACCTGTACTAGTCAAGAATCCATCTATCTCTGCCTTGAAGGCAGGTGTCAGTGGTTACGGGGAGAAGGCAGGAGAATGGGTTTGAGAGGGAAAGATAGATCAGCCATGATTAAACGGTGGAGTAGACTTGATGGGCCAAATGGCCTAATTCTGCTCTTATCACTTATGAACTAATGAACTTATGAGTACGTGAAAAATGACATACAGAAATTGTTGATGAATCTCCAGGTATGAGTTTGCCGGTTCCTGTCTTTAAAAGAATAATGTCTAAAGAATTTGAGGAAGGAGAATGAAGAACTAACCCGACTCGTCATCGTCAAGCTCTCCGTTTAATTCCGCTGCGTTGATGAGTCGAGCTTCCATCACTTCCATTTCCATTGAATCCATTTGTTTCTTCATTCCATCACATTTAGCCTAAAATACAAATGCCTCAGAAATGACTGGTTCTCAATATCTACACAATGCATGACATGCATCCGTATAAAAGCCCATTATCAAAGTCATGATTCATGCCAATCTTGTTCCTGATGTAAAGGTCAGGTGGGGGGGGGGGGGGGTTCCCCCCGCCACGGGTACCATGTAATCCCGTGCCACCTGCTCCATGGACGGATAGTCGGCGACTAAACCGTCTCCCCCACCTGGTTTGCCAGGTGAGGAGGGGGCTGTGGACCCCCAGCAGGACCAAAAACAAGACCCGTCAAAGGGCGGATGAGCTCCTAGCGAGCCAACGGCCGTCCACACTTCAGTAGAAGTTGCGATCAGTGTCGTACGTAGCATTGTAAGGCTACGCGCCCGTTGATGTTTTCAACCATGATGATGATGATGATGATGTACCGAGGTACAGTGAAAAGCTTTTTTGTTGCGTGCTATCCAGTCAGCGGTAAGACAATACAAGATTTAAATCGAGCCGTTTACAGTGTGGTACATGGCATTGTAAGGAACGATGATAAATGGCCAACAGCCTGTCCCGTCCCTTTCTTGTCTTGTTGTTTTTAGTCTGTATTTACTTCTATGTTTTAGTGTACTTTTAGTTTTTGTGTTATGTATGTGTGGGGATGGGTGGGGGGGGGGGGGGGGGGGGGGGGGGGTGGGAGTTGGGGGAAACCTTGTTTATCTCTCTCCCTCAACAGAGGTGCAACTTTTTCCGTATCGTATTTCCGTCTGCACCACGGCCTTCACAGAGTAGAGCTGGTGGTCCCTTTATTAGGGATCGACTGCGGGAGCACCAACCGCAGGGGCTTCGACCGCCCTGATCGTGGGAGCCTCGATTGTCATGATGCGGGGGTTTCGATCGCCCCGATGCGGGGGTTTCGATTGCCCCGACTGCGGACTGCGGATTTCAATCGCCCCGACAGCGGGAGAAAAGTTGGAGAGAAGGTAAACGTCATTTGCCTTCCATCACAGTGGGGAATGTGAGGCCCGCCGAAATACACGATGGATGTGCTGCCTGCGCTGGTGGCAACTCGGAGGGAGTGCCGTGAGTGCGGTGGTCTTGGTGTTTGCGGGGACATGGCTCCACGAGGACATCCTGGAGTTTAGTGCGAGTGCGGATGGCTTTCTGACTGTTCGGGTGGACAGGGACTGCAGAGAGAGTGACAGCGGTCGGTACAACTCTGGGCACATCACGGTGAAGGAGCGTGTGTTGTGTGGCCCGGACATTGAACTGATGGCTGTTGGTCTCTGCTTATGCTGTGTGCCCTGGGGATTCTCACACGCCGCTGTGGTGGCTGTTTAAGTCTATGTTTAATCTTTATGCAGTTATGTGTCGTCCTTTTTTTTGTATGACTGTATGGTAAATGAAATGTCACTATACCTCGGTGCAAGTGACCATAAAGGACCATTGATTCATTGATTGAATGGCAAAGCAGACTCGATGGGCCAAATGGCCTAATTCTACTCCTATAACTTGTGAACTAGTGGACTGAGTTAAAATCTGCTTCTACGGCTATTAGGGGTTATGGGGTGAAGGCAGGAAAATGGGGTTAAGAGAGAAAGATAGATCAGCCACGATTTAATGGCAGAGTAGACTTGATGGATCGAATGGCCTAATTCGGCTTCTATCACTTATGAACTTATAACAAACCTCACGGAAAGACATGGATATGGTTTTTTTTGCCAGAATTTCAGGAGATAAATAATAATGAGCTGACCTGTAACTCTTTCATTTCTTTCTCTAAGCGAAGTCTGTCTGCTGATTCAGTCTCCAGAAGTTGTGACGTTGATTCACCAGTGTTTCTCTCATCTGTTAATTCAGATGTTAGTTCTCCCAGCTGTTGGTAAAATCACATCATCAAAACCACTGTCCACACTGGTGTTTATGTGTAACAATAAATATTGTAGTAAATTAAACAATTTGAAGATAGGGAACCAGAATTCTAGGCTGACCAAGGGTCTTCACCAAATTATCACCTATCCATAATATACAAACAAAATGCTTCACGGTATGGTACAGCAGCTGCACTGCTGCGGACAGGAAAGCACTACAACGGGTGGTGAAAACCGCGCAGCACATCATCGGTGCCCCGTTCCCTACCATGGATGCCCTCCACCGAAAACGGTGTCTGAGACGGGCTGGGAAGATCATCAAAGACCCCTCACACCCCAACCATGGACTGTTTGCCCTCCTCCCATCAGGGAGGCGGTACAGGAGCCTCAGGTCACGTACCAGCAGGATGAGGAAAAGCTTCTACAACAACACAATCACACTGCTGAACTCGGAGTCCCGACGATAGACTTCTCTGGTCCCTCCGTCCCCCTGTGTTTAATCATTCTGTATTTCCTGATTATTCTGTATCTTCTCTCTTTCTATTTTTTTTCTTGTTTTTTCTCTTTATGTACAACTACTACGGTCTGACGCAAAACTGCATTTCGTTGTACTGATACTTGTATTTGTGCGATGACATTAAAGTTGAATTGAATTGAATTGAAGTTGCTCGATGGCAAAGGCAGCATCGCTGGAGAGAATGAATAGGGTGACGTTTCGGGTCGAGACCCTTCTTCAGACCGAAGATAGACACAAAATGCTGGAGTAACTAAGCGGGACAGGCAGCATCTCTGGAGAGACGAATGAAGGACATTTCGAGTTGAGACCCTTCTTCAGACCCATTCCTTCTCTCCATAGATGCTGCCTGACCCGCTGAGTTATTTGCGGGTTGAGCTCTTGTTTTGTAAACCAGCATCTGTATTTCCTTGTATCTCTGTCAACAATGGCTTTGTTGGCCATAACCATTTCTAAGAGTCGAACCATCAACCTTTGATAGCAATAACGTTATCAAAGCCAAGTTAGCTGGAGCACGTATATCGTCAAATGCACTGCAGTCACTGCAGTCCCAACCCACAAGCTTTATTGCCAAGGACAAAGGGCATTGTATATGTGGCAACACCTCCTGCATGTTCCCTCCCCAAATCCACACCATCACTGGCCTCCCAACATCACTGGGTCTACATTCTAATCCCCTCCCCAACAGCAGAGGGGAATATCTCCATCAGATGAAGTTTGTCCACCTTCTCAGCCGTAACTAGAGAAGGGCACTAAGCACTCTTCTTGCCAGCTGTGCCCAGGGCCTGAATGTACAAAAATAAAACCCAAAGGAGCCCATCAGTGAAGTGGCTTAACAGGGCGGCACGGGGGCACAGCAGTAGAGTTGTTGCCTTACTGAGCCAGAGACCCCGGCTCGATCCTGATTACGGGTGCTGCCTGTACGGAGTTTATACGTTCTCCCCGTGACCACATGGGTTTTCTCCGGGCGCTCCGTTGTCGCCTGTATGGTCGTGAGTAGTCGCCCAAAGAGTCGTACCTTTTTCTGGTCGCCACTGGATTTTTCAACATGTTGAAGATTTTCGGCAACCTGCTGCCACTATGGCGGGTGCCGGCAAGTTGCCGAAACAATCGCGTAAATGGGACAGGCCCTTAACTACACCTCTATGCTTTAGAGCTAACATAATACTTGGGAAGGCTCAGTATCGTTCACCAACCATCTGCTGCAATGCATCAAATAAATAGATGATGATGACAACTGTAAAATGACAATGGTTTCACCAGATGTACGGGGGAACCCCAAGTATCATCTTACCCTGCTTTCCAGCCGATCGCCTGTGAGCCGCAACTCATTGCGTTCCTTTTCAACACGCTCTACTTTGCTGCGTAGCTGCTGAATCTCCTCCTAACATCAGAGAGAGAGGGAGAGAACATGTTTATCTGTTAGCTTTTACGCAAAGTGGTGAACTTGAATGAACATTTTCAGTCTTTCTTTGCGCAAGAGAGAAACACTTGAGGTTTTGACGGCACTGGGACTGTACTGGCCAGAGTTTAGAAGGTTGAGGGGGGGACCTCATTGAAAGTTACAGAATGATGAAAGGCTTGGATAGAGTGGATGTGGAAAGGATGTTTCCACTGGCAGGAGAGTCTAGGACGGCCTTGTGCCCATACATTTCATCCCTAGCTTTCAAAATATACAACATAAATAACTGAGAGTTTAAAATGCTTACGTCTTTGCCTCTTATTTGTTCTTCTGTCAACTGAACCTCAATTAATGGCCGAACTGTCGTGAACACTTTCCACCATGGCCAGTTCTTGACTCCTTTGTTCTTTTTAATGTTTTTCTGGATACAACGGATTGCTAGATCTTGAATCTGAAAAATAGATATATTAATTAATCTTCAATCAGATTGCTTACATGGGGGAGGCATAAACATTTGATGGTTTCGTTTTGTTCCGTTTATTGTCACGTGTACCAAAGTACAGTAAGCTTTTGTTGCGTGCTAACCAGTCAGCGGAAAGACAATGCATAATTACAATCGAGCCATTTACAGTGTACAGATACATGATAAGGGAATAACGTTTAGTGCAAGGTAAAGCCAGCAAAGTCCGATCAAGGATAGTCCGAGGGTCATCAATGAGGTAGATAGTAGTTCAGGACTGTTTCAGCACTGTCAGCACTGGGCCTTTACTCGCTGGAGTTTAGAAGGATGAGGGGGCACCTCATTCAAACTTACTGAATAGCGAAAGGCTTGGATAGAGTGGACGTGGAGAAGATGCTTCTACTGGTGGGAGAGTCTAGGACCAGAGGACACACCCTCAGAATAATAGGACGTTCCTTTAGGAAGGAGGTGAGGAGGAATTTCTTTAGTCAGAGGGTGGTGAATCTGTGGAATTCATTGCCACAGACGGCTGTGGAGGCCAAAATCAGTGGATATTTTTAAGGCAGAGATAGATAGATTCTTGATTAGTATGGGTGTCAGGGGTTACGGGGAGAAGGCAGGAGAATGGGGTTAGGAGGGAGGGACAGATTAGCCATGATTGAATGGCAGAGTAGACTTGATGGGCCGAATGGCCTAATTCTGATCCTATCACTTATGACCTTATGACTACTCTTTGGTTGTCTTTAAAAGAGGGAAGAAACATTTTTGTAACTTCATGGGTGATGGGTGTATGGAACGAGCTGCCAGAGGAGGAGGTTGAGGCTGGGACCGTTTACAAAACAGTTAGACAGGTACATGGATAGGATAGGTTTGGAGGGATATGGACCAAACGCAGGCGGGTGGGACGAGTGTAGCTGGGACAAGTTGGCCGGTGTGGGCAAGTTGGGCTTAAGGGCCTGTTTCCACACTGTATCACTCTATGACTCATGTAGATGGGACATTTTGCTAGTATGGGCAAGTTGGGCTGAAGGGCCTGTTTCTACACTGTATCACTCTATGACTAGCGTTGGCTAGTATGGGCAAGTT
Source organism: Leucoraja erinaceus (assembly GCF_028641065.1). Lineage (NCBI taxonomy): Eukaryota > Metazoa > Chordata > Chondrichthyes > Rajiformes > Rajidae > Leucoraja > Leucoraja erinaceus. Next base: position 30,212,072 of record NC_073404.1, read on the forward strand.
GGGCTGAAGGGCCTGTTTCTACACTGTATCATTCTATGACCAAGTGAATACAGATAAATCATTGTTCATTCATGTTCGGTTTGTGATGGGGTCGTTGACATTCTACTACCTTTCTCTTCTTGAAATGCTGCCGTGCCAGGTATCCTCTGCAAGCTGCCTGGAAGAGTGTGATGTTCCTTCTGGTCTGTTCATCCCTTTGTTCTTCCAATTTAACAAGGGTCCCTGCTCTGAAAAACACCTGCAACCAGCAGAAAGGAGAATATAAATAAATAATCGATGATAACATGACACTATGGGCAGGCCAGAACAATTGGCTGGGCCATTTTTCCCGAAAATTAAAACAGCAATGGCAATCTTCCTAAAACAATTTCAAAAGCTTTTCTTCTCTCAAAACCATGATGCTCATTACATCTAGTTCCAAAACAGAACTAACAAGTTCTCTTTGAAGATACACAAAGTGCTGGAGTAACTCAGCGGGACAGGCAGCATCTCTGGAGACAAACTCTGCTGACGTTTCGGGTCGAGACCTTTTTTCAGACTGAGAGTCACAGGAAGAGGGATATTCGAGGTATGAAAAGGTACAAACAGCAAATGAATGAACCGTATGCAAAAGAACAACTTAAAGCCAGCACGGTGGCGCAGCGTAGAGTTGCTGCCTCACTGCGCCAGAGACCCGGGTTCTACCCTGACTACAGGTGCCGTCTGTACGGAGTTTGTGTGTTCTCCCCGTGACCTGCGCGGGTTTTTTAGCCGGGAGCTTCAGTTGCCTTCCACACCCAAAAGATGTACAGGTTTGTAGATAAATTGGCTTCTGCAAAATTGTAAATTGTTCCTAGTGTATAGGATAGTGTAAAGGGCCTGTCGCTCTTTCACAACCTAATTCACGACTTTTCTTACTCGTGGACATTTTTCATCAGGCTAGAAAAACGCCCCGACCTACTTGATGCCCCGAGTACCTACGACTAACATCACAACCTGCTACAACCTACCTACGACCTCCTACGACCTCGTGACGACCATGCTGCGAGTATGAGTCAAGGGCAAACTCGGCAGAGGTCGTGAATTAGGTGGTGAAAGTGGGACAGGCCCTTTAGTGTGCTGGGGTCGCAGGTCAGCGTGGACTCAGTGGGCCAAAGGGCCTGTTTCCATGCTGTATCTCTAAACCAAGCTAAACTAAACAATGATTAAGGAAAGGTGGAGCCCATAATGGTCCATTGTTGGCTCTGGAAAAGGTGATAACGAGTAAATACAAACAGTGGCACTAGCAGGACGACTAGGGTGGGTTCTCTCTTTGGCTTTCAGGAAGTTATGGGCTGAATTTTCTTTCTTAGTAGTGCTACAATGTTAATGCTACAATGATCAGTCTTGAGAGGTGTCCCGACCCAAACCATTGTCCGTCGATTCCCTCCATTGATGCTGCCTGACCCACTGAGTTTCTCCAGCAGTTTGTGTTTAGTTCAGGATTCCAGTGGCTGCAGTTTCCTGTGCCTCTTTGCTACATCATTTAAAAGGCTTCTGAAGTTACCAGGGAGGATCCGACAGGGGGTTGACCATCCTTTGTGAATGCCCGTACTTCTGAGAATCCTTTAATGCACACAAATGTCACTTTGAAGTGCGAATGCCAAAACCATATTTCAACAAATCAAGAATGTTCAAAGTTCTCATTCAGCTAGTCAAGTTACCAACAGTAAGCAGTAAAGTGCCATCTGTCATATGAGACAGGTTCCAAGATTACAGGAGCAAACTTCCGTGCTGATCCCGACTATGATTCAGAGCAACCTACAGTTGTTCTGTTTTAACACTTGTTTCCAGAACACAAAGTGGATACAATGCAATCGATGAGTTGGGAATTGGCGGGTTGAATTGGTTAGAGCGTGATTTCGAACTAGAACAGGAAAAACCACGTGAAAGTTGTTAACAAAATGACAAGCAGAAAAAAAACTGCCTCGCGGGGGGGGGGAAAAAACTGTTTCATGCAACTTCCTTGCAGTAATCAGACATTATTTTCTCTTGAGAACACAGCTGCTGCTACCTTAGCCGGTGAGCTTGACAAGCAAGCACTTCTGTTTGCCACTAGTGCAACAATGCTCTATTAAACAATGTAGTATTTTTAGTTTGCAGTGCCAAAGATTGTGAGTTTGAAACACTCTAACCCCCTTTCCTCCATCGACACAACTGTGTTTTATAACTTGTTCAAGAAGGAACTGCAGATGCTGGAAAATCGAAGGTACACAAAAAAGCTGGAGAAAATCAGCGGGTGCAGCAGCATCTATGGAGCGAAGGAAATAGGGAACGTTTCGGGCCGAAACCCCTTGGGTTTCGGCCCGAAACGTTGCCTATTTCCTTAAACGTTGCCTATTTCCTTCGCTCCATAGATGCTGCTGCACCCGCTGAGTTTCTCCAACTTTTTTGTGTACCTTTGTGCTCATAACTTTTTGTTTATAATTGATTTTATAATTATTTTCTATAAAGCGAGCTTTCTACGGAACACAACTATCCCAACTATTCTTGCAGAACCTCCTGTACAAGCTCTTGGGCGAGCTTGTGCTTGAGTTTTTAAATAGGTGAGTCTCGAAGTGTTCAATGCAAACCAATACATTCTGTAAAAGTATTGAAGATAGACACAAAATGCTGGAGTAACTCAGCGGGACAGGCAGCACCTCTGGAGCAAAGGAGCGGGTGACGTTTCGGGTCGAGACCCTTCTTCAGTATAGTTTGAGAAGGGTCACGTCCCGAAATGTCACCCATTCCTTCTCTCCAGAGATGCTGCCTATCCCGCTGAGTTACTCCAGTATTTAGTGTCAATCATTGGTTTAAACCAGCATCTGCAGTTCCTTCCGACATACTGTAAAAAACATTAATTGCTAGTTAACATAAACAACAACATATCTTAAGTGGCCTTTGAAAAGGCAATTAATTCTAATTCACCTGTTAAAAAATCACCAGCTGTAAGTCCACTCACTTTAATTTAGCAGCTGACAATATGGCCAGTATATAGGAAATGGGCACAGATGAGATGAGGCCTGGTGCACGATCATATTGTGTTTAGCTAAACTGCTGTTGTCCTTATGCATTATTTCTTAGCATCTCACGTGTACACAGTAATGAATAAAATATCACTCAAATTGTACACAGAATTTCTTCATTCCAATCTTTTAGTACTTTAATAAGACAATGGAGGCGGCGTTGAGCAAGTTTCGATATTTAGATATTAGATAGGGAAGGTTAGATATTTCATGTTTTCCATGCACAACTTTATACGACAAGCCAATATATATTTTATTCACATGCCCAGTACAGGACAGATCAGGTGTCAATGAAATAAAACAAACTGCTGTAACAACTCGGCAACTCCGACATTCACAGAGAAATAAAAGTTTGTGTATTCAAGTGACTGACCTGCGAAGTTTACTTTCCTTTCCTCTCCACACATGCTGCATTTAGCTGCTGGGCCTTTGCAGAGTGTTCCATTCTACTCGACAGTAGCTTGCTGCCATTGCCGCATCAGCCTCACCACACATTTTCCTTCACTCCGTGGGCAACAATGTCATCTGATGCGACGTGCAAACGTGACTGGCCACGAGGTGGGAAGTAGATTGAATTTCCCCGAGTGACGCAGAATGACCAGGAAGCGGTCACCATTGCCACTCACGCCAGCAACAGCTCACCTGCCCACAGACCACTGGAATATGCCCAGCCGCACATTTGTGAATTTCAAGAAGAGAGTCTGCTTTTCCAAAGTGGAAAATGTCTCTCCTTACGAACTGTTCTTGTGGAGCGATGCTAGGTTTGCTAAGTTACTTAGCAGGGTGCTACAATAGACAATAGGTGCAGGAGTAGGCCATTCGGCCCCTCGAGCCAGCACCACCATTCAATGTGATCATGGCTGATCATCCACAATCAGTACCCCTTTCCTGCCTTCTCCCCATATCCCCAGACTCTCCTATTTTTAAGAGCCCTATCTAGCTCTCTCTTGAAAGCATCCAGAGAACCGGCCTCCACCGCCCTCTGAGGCAGAGGCACCACTTTAAATACTGTACAACAATGCTGCACTGTCATGTGAATCGTTAATACACACGTCATGTGTTCAAACCATTTACAACATGCCTTCAACCACAGGGAAGAAATACTATGCCATTCAAATGAGAGAAAAAAATAGCAACCTAAGAGTTTTTTGTGAAATACTGAGGGGAAGGAAATTCCCTGACCTAGAATATAGGAACGAACTGCAGATGCTGGTTTATACCGAAGATAGACACAAAATGCTTTCAGTCTGCAGAAGGGTTACAACCATTCCTTTTCTCTGGAGATGCTGTCTGACCCGCTGAGTTACTCTAGTAATTTGTGTCTATTTTCAGCATATCTTTGGAACGATGGGAGGAACCAGAGCACCCAGCGGAAACCCATAGAACATGCAAACTCCACATAGACAACGGGCGAGATCACGACCTAACCTAGCTCACTGGAGTTGTGCAGAAACAGCATCACCTAGTGTGCAAACCTGAAGAAAGGAGCAACCTGATTCCTTAATTGTAAGATGTTAAACGGATTCAAAAGATTTAGCATATTTCCAACAATGAGGAAATCTGGAATTCTTCATTCTAAAGTTCCATTCAAAAATTGCCATCAAACGTAAACAATTATACCGCTCCTCTCAAGTTAAGGATTTGTTTACTTTCTCAAATCCATTAGAAACAGGCCCAGCAATGATAGTGTAGGAAAGAACTGCAGATACAGGTTACACTGAATATAGATGCAAAAAGCTAGGGTAACTCGGCGGGTCAGGCAGCATACTCAGATAAAACAATAGGTGAAGTTTTGGGTCTAGATCCTTCTTTAGATTAAGAGTCAGGGGAAAGGGAAACGAGAGGTATAGACAGTGATGTGGAGAGATATATAGAGATATATATTTGTTCAATATCACCACATTTATCTCTCGTTACCCTTTCCTCTGACACTCAGTCTGAAGAAGGGTCTTGTCCCAAAATGTCACCTATTCCTTTTCTCCACAGATGCTGCCTGACCCGCTGTTACCTGCATTTTGTGTCTCTCTCCAGCATTTACACATGAAAATCAATCATCCAACTAAGTGATCAACATGGACTTCAATTCCATTTGGCCAAGAAGCAAACATACAAATCTACCATATGATTGAAATAACCAGTCCCGAGAAGACTGAATGTACTTCTTATTTATCAATGATCCCTTAATACCACAGTCACCAAAGTTAAAACGCATATGCTACCATAGAGTTTAGCTGACAAGTTTAGTTTATTTTAGAGATACAATGCGGAAACAGGCCCTTCGGCCCACCGAATCCATGCCGACCACCGATCGCCCGCACACTAACACTAACCTACACACACTAGGGACAGTTTACAATTATATCAAGCCCATTAACGTACAAACTTGTACGTCTTTGGAGTGTGGGAGGAAACCGAAGATCCCTGAGAAAACCCACGCAGGTCACGGGGAGAATGTACAAAGTCCGTACAGACAGCACCCGTAGTTAGAATAGAGCCGGGTCTCTGCCGCTGTAATGAGCAACTCTACCGCTGCGCCACCAAGCCACTCTTACAAGTGTAGAAAATAAACTTTCTGGCAACTCACATTTAATAAATGCATTGGGTATCTGCATCAATAAAAATAAAAGTCTATTTATTCAACCAGTCTACTGACACAGCCAATGAACGTTTCTTGCCTGTACGGCATAGAATACTGCAATACACTTGACCAGGTACTCATTTTAGTGTAGTTTAGTTTAGAGATACAGCAGGGAAACAAGCCTTCCGGTCCACCGTATCCGCACCGACCAGTAATCCCCGCACACTAACACCATCATTTACAAACCTGTACGTCTTTGGAGTGTGGGAGGAAACCGAAGAATTCTCTGCCACAGACGGCTATGGAGGCCAATTCACTGGATGTTTTCAAGAGTTATATTTAGCTCTTACGGCTCAAGGAATTAAGGGATATGGGGAATAAGCAGGAGAAGGGTAATGATTTTAAATGATCAGTCATGATCATATTGAATGGTGGTGCTAGCTCGAAGGACTGAATGGCCTACTCCTGCACCTATGTTTCTAAGATCTCGGAGGAAACCCACAGGGTCACGGGGAGACCGTAGAAACTCCGTACAGACAGCACCCGTAGTCGGGATCGAACCTGGGGCTCGGGCACTGCAAACGCTGTAACCCACTGCACCACAGTATAATCTTAGAAACCAACAAATTATTCAGTACATGAAGTCTAATTATCAAAGAAGCGTTTGGGGTTGATTAAAAGAAATAATCTTTTTTTTAAAACCTCAATTGTTCTTGACGAATGCTGGACTACAGGGTTAAGATTTGAATTATACAGATTATAATGGAAACAATATATAATTACCAATATCCCTCATGGTTCACTTATTTCCAGATTTGGGGATATGAAGATCGATCTCCCGTATTAGAAGCCCATGAACATGCTTCCCCCTTCTCTTCCTTGTATTTCCAAGTGCCAAATAATTGTTCATAGTTTTATACACAATGTTGTCTTTCCTCCTTACAGATTTATGCATTTGAAATGGAGTGAGTGGGATTGTTGCTAAATGGTACCATTGTTGCAAACAGCCTTTAAAAGGTCAGAAAACAAAGTGGACAAAAATGTAGAATGTGAATAGTTTCCAGCAAAATGAAATGTGGCATTTTAAACTCAGGCAAGTATTCTCCTTAAAAAAGGAAAGGACTCTCATCACTTTGCAGTAAAATATTGTTCATGTTTATTTGATGTAATTTATTGAACAGCACCAAGATTTTAGATATCAGGTGTGTCTTCAAACTGTGGCCGTTCTCCTTTGTCAAGACTTCTGAAACATCTTCAATGTGTTCCGGTTGCTAAACACTTTAACGCCCCCTCCCCTCCCCTCATATTTTGCTTGGGCAGTTTACACCCCAGCAGTATGAACATTGACTTGTCTAACTTCAGGTAGCCCGTGTCTTCCCTCTCTCTCCATCCCCTCCCCTTCCCAGTTCTCTAACTAGTCTGACTGACTTCACCCTGATTACATTTGTTCTCTGTTTGCTTTGTAATCACCTTCTCCTGCCTAACAATGATCGCCTCTACATTTTATTTGAGCTTCGTTTCGTTTGATGTCTCTTTTTCACACCTTACACTTCCTTATCTCTGTGTCTCCCTCTCCCCTTACTCTCGGTCTGAAAGAAGGGTTTCGACCTGAAACGTAATCTCCAGAGATGCTACCTGAGTTACTCCAGCTGTTTGGGTCTAGTTTGGATCTACCATATACCCTATGCTTTATTTTCCCAGTCCACTTTCACCGACTTTGTGCTTCTGTCGTGCTAATCCCTTTTAAGTTTCGGGCATAACTTTGGTCGGAAACGATCTCACCCACAACATTCTACAGTGCTATGATCACTCTTCCGTGGGGAATCCGTTACAAAAAGATCATTCATCCCACACTGCCAAATGTAAACTAGTTTACTAGCTGGTTGGTTCCTCAATGTAAGGCTCCAAAAAACCTCCCCCCCAGTAAAAAAATCCCAAATGCTCCCTTGTCATCCTAAATTCGTAAGTGATAGGAGCAGAATTAGGCCATTCGGCCCATCAAGTCTACTCTGCCATTCAATCATGGCTGATCTATCTCTCCCTCTCATTCCCATTCTCCTGCCTTCTCCCCATAACCGCTGACACCCGTACTAATCAAGAATCTATCTCCAATATATCCATTGACTTGGCCTCCACAGCCTTCTGTGGCAATGAATTCCCCAGATTAACCACCCTGCTGGTAGAAATTCCTCCTCATCTCCCTTTCTAAAGGTACGTCCTTTTATTCTGTGACTATTGCCTCTGGTCCTAGAGTCTCCCACTAGTGGAAACTAGTGTACTACTATGAAAATAGACACAAAATGCTGGAGTAACTCAGGGGGACAGGCAGCATCTCCGGAGAGAAGAAATGGGTCATATTCAGGTCGAGACCCTTCTTCGGACCGCTCTCACTAATTTGATTTATCCAAACTACACGAGTAAAACTGCCCATTTCCCACGTTCCTATATTGTTTTGATTTTCTCGATTACTACGCGTGTGTGGGGTTGTGGGGAGAAGCCAGGAGAATGGGGTTGAGAGGGAAAGATCGATCAGCCATGATTGAACGACAGAGTAGACGTGATGGGGCGAATAGTCTAATTCTGCTCCTAGAATTGATGAACGTTTCGACCTCCAGGTTAACTACCGTTAGGGCATCTAACCGCATTTACACCTAACCCCACCTAGCTATAACGGGCCTGTCCCACTAGGCAACTTTTTCGGCGACTCCCGGCACCCGTCATAGGCCGTTGCAGGTTGGCGAAACTTTTCAACATGTTGAATATTGAGCGTTGACCAGAGAGATGCTACGGCTCTTTGGGCGACTGAGGATACGACTCACAGTTACAGACAACACCCTGGCGACATGTGTATGATCGTGAGTAGTCGCCCAAAGGGTCGTACCTTGTTCTGGTCGCCGCTGGATTTTCAACATGTTGAACATTTTCGGCGATCTGTAATGACCTATGACGGGTGCCGGCAGTCGCCCAAAAAGTCGCTTGGTGGGGCAGGCCCATAATACTCACACTATGAGCATAAAAGGATGTAGCTGAGGAAAGAGACACCCTGGTACCTGGGGACGGTCGTCAGGCAGGAGACGTGGCGGACTAATCTGGCCACGATTAGTACTGTTCCAGAGAACTCGCATGAGGATTACAACAGGGAACAAATTAAGATACAGCAAGGGAGCCAGGAAAAGAAGCCAAATAGAACTTGAATACAGAGTGTCATTATCTGAGATTAAAATGGTATGCTGCAGCTTCCTTCTGAATATTGATGTTACCTAGGGAGATGTGCATCCATGAACACAGAGGACAGGTTCATGGTGAAGTGGAAACAATTTAATAGGAATCTGAGGGGTAACTTTTTCACACATAGGGTGGTGGGTGTATGGAACGAGCAGCTGGAGGAGGTAATCGAGGCTGGGACTATCCCAACGTTTAAGAAACAGTTGGACAGGTACATGGATAGGACACGTTTGGAGGGATATGGGCCAAAAGTGGGCAGGTGGGACTGGTGTATCTAGGACATGTGGCCGGTGTGGGCAAGTTGGGCCGAAGGGCCTGTTTCCTTGCTCTAATACTATGACTCAATGACTAAGGATGTTCCATGGCAGAGAACAGTGGCACTGAACTAGAAATAGGAATGTGGCAGAAAAAAATCCTTCCATTCCGCTTGCAAGTGGAACAACATTGATGATATTAGACATTAGATAAACAGAGGTAAATCAGGGGTAGACACAAAATGCTGGAGTAACTCAGTGGGACAGGCATCATCTCTGGAGTGAAGGAATGGGTGACGTTTCGGGTCAAGACCCTTCTTCAGGGGTAGTTGTGTTGTCAACATGAATACATTTTAAAACTTCATGCTTTTTTTAATAAGACAGCAGGAAGGAAACGCAGTGACTATTGTGTACATATTTTGTGAAGGTGCTTGACATGGTAAACCTGTGGCAAGATTAAAGATGCCTGGAATTGCTCAGATTTATAGGCAGATGGCAGGGCGGCAGCAATCACAGTGGGAGGAAATTATCACATTTATCATGCAGCGTGTTGCTCTGGTTACAATTAAAGAGCTAAAATGACATTAACGTTTGTTTTCAAGCTGCATGGTGGCGCAGCGGTAGAGTTGCTGCCTTACAGCGCTTACAGCGTAAGAGACCCGGGTTCGATCCTGGCTACGAGTGCTTGTCTATATGGAGTTTGCATGTTCTCCCCGTGACCTCCGTGGGTTTTCCAAAGACGAACAGGTTTGTAGGTTAAGTGGCTTGGTATAAATGTATAAAATACCCCTAGTATGTGTAGGATAGTGTTAATGTGCTGATGGGGGTGACTGGAAGGAGCGGACTCGATCGTCGGAAGGGCCTGTTTTCATGCTATAATTCCAAAACTAAACTAATGTACATAATCATCTTTCTTTCCAAATGGCAATGTGGCAAATAATCCATAACTAGAAGCTAACTCGCTCGACATTAAGTGTTTTGTTCATTCTCAAGACAGAAGAAAAGATGCCACTTAAATACAAGCTGGTGCTTCAAGGCTATGAAAGGCACATGGGCTGAGATGGTTCTAAAAATATTCTCTACGACCGTTCAAAGAGAAGAGTAATCATCTCTGGTGCCCTGACTGATACTTATTCCACAATAAACAATCATTACAGCAGATTATCAGATCAATATTACAATGCTGTTGTGGAAGCATGCAGTTATGAAATTGACTTCCACAATTTCTACATTATATTAACTTTAATATGCCATGAATGGGCCAAAGGTTTGAAATGATGCAAGTTTCGTTCTGTCATCTAACTAAGCCACTTGATCATAAAACATTGGGCATGCCTATTCAACAAGACAAGTGTTGAGAAGCATTACTGGCTCCTTGTTCTTGCAAGATAAAAAGATATTAGAAATGCCATCTATTTACAAATCAAATGACTTACCCGACTGAGGCCCATGTGATAGCTACTTTTCTCCAAATCCAGAGACTCCAGAAGCTCTTCGACAGCCTAAAGGCAAAACAAATATAGTGTTTGAATTTAGTTTATTATCACGTGTACCGAGGTACGGTGAAAACCTTTTGATGCGTGCTAACCAGTCCGCAGAAAGACAACACATGATTACATTTGAGCCATTCACAGTGTATAGATACAGGATAAAGGAAATAACATGAATAACGTTTAGTGTAAGATAAGGTGCAGTAAAGTCTGGTCCCAGGTCTCCGAAGAGGTAGATAGTAGCTCAGCATTGCTCTCTGGTTGTGGTAGGATGGTTCAGTTGCCTGATAACAGCTGGGAAGAAACTTCCCTGAATCTGGAGGTGTGTTTTCACACTTCTCATGGGAGAGGGGAGAAGAGGGAGTGACTGGGGCGAGACCGGTCCTTGATTATGCTGCTGGCCTTGCTGAGGCAACGTGAGGTGTAGATGTCGTCAATGGAAGGGAGGTTGGTTTGTGTGATGGTCTGGGCTGCTGGCCTTGCCGAGACAGCGTGAGGGGTATATGGAGTCGATGGAAGGGAGGTTGGTTTGTGTGCGATAGTCTGGGCTGCGTCCACAATTTTCTACAATTTCTTGTGGTCTTGGATGCAGCTGTTCTCAAACCGTGCTGTGATGCATTCTGTTAAAATGCTTTCTGTAGTGTTTTTGAAGATTTCATTTCATGGTATGTTTGGTATATTTTCCAAAATGGCCTTTCCAAGTCAGAATATTACTTTAGTAAGAGAGAAAACAGTGACCAAATGACATGGTTCCAAATACACAAATATCACATTTTGAGGTTTATTGTGCCTCCTTTACGATTTACACCGACGGTACCAGAAGTGAATGCTGTCCAGTACACAGACTATTTAACTTTGGAGATCCACGATGCATGATTATTGTCATCAGAAGTGAAATGGTATTTACCCACCAAATCAGCAAAGCTTTGTCATTGCCTACCCATCTTAGTTTAGTTTAACGATACAGCACGGAAACTGGCCCTTCGGCCCACAGAGTCCATGCCGACCATCGATCACCCGTTCACAATAGTTCCATGTTTATCCCAGTTTGGCATTAACTGCCTACACAGTTTACAGAGGGCCAACCAACCTACAAAACTGCATGGCTTCAGAATTATCTCTTTAAGAGCACCATTAATCCGACTAATTTGTGGGAGCAACAATTAACCTCAAAAGCATATTGTCAGGACAACAATGTAATTGGGAATTATGACAATTAAAAAATTTTTATAAAAATTTAAATCTTATTAATTATTCCGTTTAGTTTAGTGTACGGACGAACAGTGAAAAGCTTTTGTTTCTCATGATATAATAATCACATTTTGACAATGTTTACGGTTTCAGTCAACAGAATAAGGTGCAAAACACAACTTTACTCATTAAGAATGATGGCAGTACTGCTAAAGAATCACTTTAAACAGATAAATGTGCTTACATGTGAACCATCTCATCTTTAATGCCTCCACGTGACAAAGGCAATTCCAAAATCGTTTAAATTAAACAGTGAGAATATGTGAAGATTCAGCACGCAGCTTTTACATTTACCAGCATGTTGTTTTGTGGTTAGTTTACAATGTTTCACTGTAAATACAAGATCCAAACGCTGAATACTAAAAAGACTTCTGTGTTCATTAGTTGCCCCAGTGATCGGTTTACTACGTGGTAAGTACTGCTGTGTATACAGGCAACCCCATTTGTGTATTAAGTTTCATAGCTACTCTGTGCTTGCTCAATCAAAACAATTTACCCCCATTGTTTAGACATAAATAAACACGCTCCACGTGAAAGAGCTTTGTTGAATTCAGTATGCATGAATGGGCATTGGTGGTTTGGTGTGGTTTGGTTTGGCGTGCTGTGGTTTGGTGTGGTTTGGTTAGGTTTGGTGTGGTGTGGTGTGGTTTGGAGTGGTGTGGTTTGGTGTGGTTTGGTTAGGTTTGGTTTGGTGTGGTGTGGTGTGGTTTGGAGTGGTGTGGTTTGGTGTGGTTTGGTTTGGACACACTATGTGGAAACATGCCTTTCGGTCCACCGAGTCCAGGTTGACCACTGAACACCTCCACACTGGTTCCATGTTATGCCTCTTTCACATCCTACACACACCAGGGGCAATTTACAGAAGCCAATTAACCTACAAACCTGCACGTCTTAGGAATGTCGGAGGAAACCGGAACACCCAGGAAAACCCACGCAGGTCACGGGGAGAACGTGCAAACTCCGCGCAGACGGGATCAAACCCAGGGCTCTGTCGCTGTGAGGTAGCAGCTCTACCGCTGCATCATGAGCTGCCAGGGTTTAGGCAGGCACGATAACAGTATTTAAAAGACATTTGGACAGGTACATGGATAGAAGAAGTTTATAGAGATGTGGGAAATGGGTCTTGCTCAGGTGAGGCACCTTGGTCGGCATGGACGAGTTGGGCTGAAGGTCCTGTATGACTCCACTATGCAGCCTCTCATGTCCTGCATGCCAATAAAACCATTTGGACCTCTATCTTAGCTGCTGCACACATCAAGATAGTTTAGTTTATTGTCACGTGTACCGAGGTACAGTGAAACGCTGTTGTTGCGTGCTAACCAGTCAGTGGACAATACATGATTACAATCGAGCCTTTTACAGTGTATAGACACATGATAAGGGAATAACGTTTAGTGATTGGTAAAGACAGCAAATTCCGATCAAGGATAATCCAAGGGTCACCAATGAGGCCGATAGTAGTTCAGGACTGCTCTCTGGTTGTGGTAGGATGGTTCAGTTACCAGATAACAGCTGGGAAGAAACTGTCCCTTAATTAAAGCTTACAAGATTGAACTAATTTGAAGTTTGAGAACCAGCCCAGTCGATTATAAAGCATCGTCACCATTAACTCACCCGCTTTTCATCTGTAACAATATAGTTACGTCCGTGTTTTTTGGTAAGATGTGGCGCAAGAACATCGAAACGGCGTCTGAATTCAGAAAAGACCATGTGATCCGGGTAGCCTAGACACGGCAAGGAAGCAAACAGACACTTTGGAAATTATTTGCACACTTTTGTTATGAGGCAATCAATACGTTTTAAATAGGAAAGGACAAAAGTAGCAAGATGTTTCCATTTAGTATTCTTCGGTATCCCGGGAGAGGGTGGTGAGCGTGAACCCCTAAACCGGAGTGGAGAGGGTGGTCACCTCTAAACCAGATTAGTATCTCTAAAGTCTAAACTGCAGATGAAGACACAGTGCTGGAGAACTCTGGAGGAGGTCAGGCAGTCTGAAGAAGGGTCCCGACCTGAAACATCATCTATCCATGTTCTCCAGAGATGCTGCCTGACCCGCTGAGCTACTGCAGCCCTCTGTGAAATGTCACCTATCCAAGTTCTCCACAGATGCTGCCTGACCTGCTGAGTTACTCCAGCACTCTGTGAAACGTCACCTATCCATGTTCTCCACAGATGCTGCCTGACCTGCTGAGTTACTCCAGCATTTCGTGTCTATCTTCGGTTTAAACCAGCATCTGCAGTTCCTTCCTCCACAGGAAATGATTCATTCTGCTTCAGAGGTTATTTCTCTGAAATACCATTAACATAAAGAACATGGACTTAAAATGGTCAAAACACTTAGCATTCATTATTTATTGGAGAGGATAAAAGGAGTTAAGACAAAGGCCAGGGGAATGATTTCCAAAATGTGAAAACTTCCAACATCAAAGAGCCTGATGTATAATTAAGAATTGGAATCGCTGTGCTTGAATTGTATTATTAGACGGAGATCTGAGCAATGAGATAAACGTAAATCTTATTAACTCTGAGGAGGTTCCTTTTTTTTGAAGATAGACACTAAAGTCTGAAGAAGGGTCTCGACTCAAAACATCACCCATCCATTTGGGCAGCACCGCCATTCAATATGATCATCTAAAATCAGTACCCCGTTCATGCATTCTCCCATATCCCTTGATTCCGTTAGCCCCAAGAGTTATATCTAATTCTCTCTTGAAAACATCCAGTGAATTGGCCTCCACTGCCTTCAGTGGCAGAGAATTCCACAGATTCACAACTCTCTGGGTGAAAAAGTTTTTCCTCATCTCAGTAATAACTTTTTGTTGACTTCCCATGTACAGCACTTTGTGGTAACTGATGTTGTCTAAAAGCGCTTTATAAATAAAGTTATTATTATTATTATAAATGGCCTACCCCTTATTCTCAAACTGTGGTTCTGGACTCCCCCAACATTTGGAACGTGTTTCCTGCATCTAGCCTGTCCAATCTTTTAAGAATTGTGTACGTTTCTATAAGATCCCCACTCATCCTAAATTCCGGTGAATACAAGCCCAGTCGACCCATTCTTTCATCAAAATGGGAACCTACCTTGTCTGTATATCCGGAGGGCATCAAGCAGTTTGCAGCCCCTAATCTGGGCCCGAAGAAGAGGTACGTCCAGCTGCATTAGACCTGCTTCAAAGTTTTCTGCTTGCACATCAGTTTCTATGATTCCAGACTTCAGCGACGAAGTGGGAGACACTTTGGTTTCAGTAAAAGCATCAGTTTTAGGCAACAAACAGTGGACGAAATGAATCTTGGACTTTTTCACCGTGTCTAGAAGGGCATCCTGTTTTTTAAAAAAAGTTTAAAAATTAATCTAAGTGTCAAATTTGCTTTCATTCTATTAACTTAACAAAGGCGAGACATTTAGTCACTTTGATTCTGCAAATTCCACAATTTTCCTTCCGAATTCAAATGTAGAATACAAATTTAGCACAAGCAACAAGGGTAAACTGTACAAGGTAATCTTTCAGCATCTGCAGTTTCTTGGGTCTAAGTGCAATCTTTAATATGCAATATGAGCAGGCTTTGAGGCTCATTAAGATTTAACAGCATTAAAATTTTAATACTATTTCTAGAGCTTCTCCGTAACAACTGGCATTTCACAATCTTGACCGAGTTAAATTAATAATGATAAATCAAAAAACTAAAAGGAATTATGTATAGCATTAGCAGAAAACTACCATCTGCATTGCATAAATCTGGTTATTATATATTAATATCAATAAATATAATGTAATCTAGCTACCAAAGGTAGAATTTACTGGTATTTTTCTTAATCTCTGGTTATTAAGATTCACAAAATTTGGAAGGAGACTGTGGCTCACTGTTTGTATCTGCTCCACGTAACTCAGCTGGACTACTTCAGTCTGAAGGAAGGTCTCAACCCGAAACGTTGCCCATTCCTTCTCTCCAGAGATGCTGCCTGTCCCGCTGAGTTACTCCAGCGTTTTGTGTCTAGCATCAAATTAAACCAGCATCTGCAGTTCCTTCCTACATATTCGATACAATCCAACATGTCCCACTGCCCTGCCTGCTCCCTGCTGCCTTGCAAATTCATGCCTACTGGAGATTCATTCAGCTGCATCTCGACGGCCACAGTGGGATCTGGCACCACTAACACGAGCAGAACATTGCAATCCCTAACCACTTGCTGTTCCACAAATGTGTTCAATTTTGTTTTCTTTGCCAATCACCCGCATCTTATGCGTAGGAAGGAACTGCAGATGCAGGTTTATTCTGAAGACAGACACAAAAAGCTGGAGTAAAAAAGCAGGTTAGACAGAAAAGCAATATATGATGTTTCGGGTCGAGACCATTCTTCAGCTTTTTGTGTTTACCCTCATTTTAAGGTCCTTATTGTCCACCAAAGAGAATAGTTTCCTTTCTATTCCATCTACGCACTAATTTTAGACTTCAGACTTCAGAGATACAGGGCGGAAACAGGCCCTTCGGCCCACCGAATCCATGCCGACCAGCGATCACCCTGCACACAAACACTATCCTACACACTGGGGACAATTTACAATTATATTAAGCCAATTAACCGACAGACCTGAACGTCTTTGGAGTGTGGGGGGAAACCGGAGCACCTGGAGAAAACCCACACGGTCACAGGGAGAACGTACAAACTCCGTACAGACAGCACCCGTAGTCTGGATCAGACCCGGGTCTCTGGTGCTGAGAGGCAGCAACTCTACCGCTGCGCCACCGTGCCGCCCCAAACAAGCTTTTGCACCCCCTTTGGAATTGTTCCCTGTAGTAAATTACCCTTTCTTATACTTCTTACCAAAACGAAACTTTAAAATAAGATTCATTCCTACGGCAATTATTAGTGATTTTGAAACATTATGCCTGTGCCAAACAAACCAAATTAGCATCATATCGAAGACAAACAGTTACGTGAACTAAATGAATTGCAAATGATTGTTAAGACAACTTCCAAGCCTTCCCTGCAAGCACGCATGTACTTCTACCTTAAACATAAACATGCCCGGAGATTGAAACAAAGTTATTGATCTACTAACCACTTGGAGTTTAATATGGATGCATGTTGATTTCTTTTTCACTGAAGCTACACCAGTGGTGAAAGTCTTTCTCATGCTTGTAGCCCTTCTCAACGTAAGCTGGGATCCACCCTCCAGGCCAGCAATTGAACCAGACAACACAGTCCCTGCTCGCCCCATGAACAGATTGCTTATCATTTTCCTGAAAAGAAAAGGCAATTGTACTGTAATTACGCAATAACAAAGAGTTCAGAACAAAATGTGAAAATTCAGAAACATCTTCAACTAAAGAAATCCAAAGAATAGTGGAGGAAGGAACTGCAGATGCTGGTTTACACCAAAGATAGACACAAAATGCTGGAGTAACTCAGTGGGTCAAGCAGCATCGCTGAAGAAAAGGAATGAGTGACATTTCGGGTCGAGACCCTTCTTCAGACTGAGAGTCAAGGGAGAGGGAATCATAGTTAAATGGGGAGGGTAAGGTGTATAAACACAGATCATAAGTGATAGGAGCAGTATTAGGCCATTCAGCCCATCAAGTCTACTCTGCAACTCAAACCTGGCTGATCTCGCACCCACCTAACCCCATTCTCCTGCCTTCTCCCCATAACCCCTGTCACCCGTACTAATCAAGAATCTATCCATCTCTGCCTTAAAAATATCCACTGACTTGGCCTCCACAGCCGTCTGTGGCAATTCAATCCACAGATTCACCACTCTTTGACTAAAGAAATTCCTCCTCATCTCCTTCCTAAAGGAACGTCCTTTAATTCAGTGGCTGGGACCTCTGGTCCTAGAATCTACCACTAGTGCAAACATCCTCTCCACATCCACTCTATCCAGGTCTTTCACTATTCAGTAAATTTCTTTGAGGTGCCCCCCTCATTCTTCTAAATTCAGAAACATCTTTGCAAAAGAAATCCTCCAAACTTCAGTCAGAAGAATAGTCCCGACCCAAAACGTTGCCCACCTACGTCCTTCAGCGATGCTGCATGACGTGCTGAATTACCCCCGTCTTATTGATCATTACAGAACCTGCAGTTCCTCGTGTCTCCAAACTGCAGATTGAAACATTCTCTGACAAATACTGCAACAATTACTTTGCCGTGTAAACGATTACAAGCCCAGCCACCGACGTTCCAGCAACCGGCAGTCCCCCACCTCCATTAAACCGGACAAAACCATGAGAGCCAACATGAAATTCCCCCCCAGGAATATGTCCCTTAAGCCGGGTGAGGCGGCAGATCTCGACCTCATCGGGATTTCCGCGGCCGATCGGCGGGTTGAATTTGCCCCCTGCGGCTGATCCCTTCCCACGGCCGACCTCCGAGGCCGATTTTGTGGGTCGGCATCTCGGTGGCTCGGTAACGCTGGACTCCTCTCGGAGGCCGTGACCTCTGATGGTCCGGCAAAACGGATAATCGGGCAAGGCTCTGGAACCAAGGGTGCTGGAAAATCGGTGGTGGGTCTTTACTTACTTCTGAGAATCCTGAAGTAGGGCGGCAGCGTTTTGAGTGGCAGGGTTGTGCTTTGCATAATTCAACCAGCCTGTTGTGTCATACTCCACCCAGTTAGTATTCGAGCAATGACCAAGGATGAAATGGTGACGCTTGTTGCCTTTCAGTAATGAGCCTTGGCCTACAAAGAAAAAAAATACATTGCAATTTCTCGTTTCTCATTCGTGGTCAATGAATAATAATTACTTTAGGCCAGATTAGTATTGCATCTCTTAATAGGAGATGTATACATGCTTAGATATTTTGTTGTTAAAAATATAAGTTGAGTCCTGGTCAATGGCATACATTCTATATTATTATTTGTTTTAGAAAGAACTGCAGATGCTGGAAAAATCGAAGGTAGACAAAAATGCTGGAGAAACTCAGCGGGTGAGGCAACATCTATGGAGCGAAGGAATAGGAGTCGAGACCCGAAACGTCATCTATTCCTTCACTCCATAGATGCTGCCTCACCCGCTGAGTTTCCCCAGCATTTTTGCCTATATTATTATTTGTTCAGTTTCATTGCTTAGAATTTACTGAATGATAAAAATTAGTTCATAACTCGCTGCATTATCTTGTCAATCCTTGGTAGAAAGAATAACGGTGTACTGTCGAGGTGGGGAGAGGGTTCAGGAATCAGAGGTGCAAAGAGACTTAGGAATGCTGATGCAGTATTCCTAAAAGGTTACTGTTCAGGTTGAGTTGGCATTAAGGATGGCAAATGCAATGCTAGCATTAATATCGAGGGGACGGGAATATAAAAGCAGGGATGTAATGCTGAGGCGTTATGAGGCACTGGTGAGGCCACCTTTCAAATATTGTAAGCAGTTTTGGGCCCCACACCCGAGGAACACACTCGTGCTGGCGTTGGAGAGGGTCCAGAGGAGATTTACTGGAATGATCCCGGGGATGATCGGATTAACGTATGCTGAGCGTTTGACGGCACTGGGCCTGTACTCGCTGGAGTTTAGTGGGATGTGGGGGACATCATTGAAACTTACCTAGTAAAGGTCTGGATGGAATGGATGTGGAGAGGATGTTTCCACAAGTGGGAGAGTGTAGGACCATAGGGCACAGCCTCAGAATTAAAGGACATACCTTTAGAAAGGAGACGAGGAGGAAATTATTTAGCCAGAGGGTAATGAAACTGTGTAGTTCATTGCCACAGACGGCTGTGGAGGCCAAGACATGGGGTATTTTTAAAGTGGAGACTGATTAGTACGGGTGTCAAAGGTTCCAGGGAAAAGGCAGGAGAATGGGGTTGAGAGGGTAAAAATACATCAGCCATGATCAAATGGTAGAGTAGACTCGATGGACCGAATGGCCTAAATCTGCTCCTCTATCTTGTGGTCTTAAGGGCCTGTCCCACTTATGCAAACATGTTGAAAATACAGCGGCGACCAGAAACGGTACGCAACTACTCGCGACCATATAGGCGTCACCCCGCGACATGTCGCACGTATGGTCGTGAGTACATATGTATGGTCGTGAGAATGCCGGCAGTCGCCGAAAAAAATTGCGTAAGTGGGACCGGCCCTTTATGGTAATAGCCCCTGTCAAAAATAGCCAGGAAATAAAAGATGACAAGTTTTTGACGCTAATTATCTTAGTAACGGCAATGCACCATTCTTGTCTCCGTCTTGTTGGCCGTAGTATGTGAAGAGTCGCTCTAAAAGGGTGTCTTCACTTCCATCGGGTTTCAGCGCTTCTTCCTCCAGCAGCCAAAGCAGTCCTCTTGCTTCATCTGTCCGAGCCAACGTTCGCACCTGCCGGGGCAAAATGTAACACGCATTCAATAGACAATAGACAATAGGTGCAGGAGAAGGCCATTCAGCCCTTCGAGCCAGCACCGCCATTCAATGTGATCATGGCTGATCATCAACAATCAGTCCCCTGTTCCTGCCTTCTCCCCATATCCCCTGACTCTGCTATCTTTAAGAGCCCTATCTAGCTCTCTCTTGAAAGTATCCAGAGAGCCTGAGGCAGAGAATTCCTCAGACTCACCACTCTCTGTGAGAAAAAGTGTTTCCTCGTCTCTGTTCTAAATGGCTTACCCCCTTATTCTTAAACTGTGTCCCCTGGTTCTGGACTCCCCCAACATCGGGAACATGTTTCCTGCCTCTAGCGTGTCCAAACCATTAATAATCTTATATGTTTCAATAAGAACCCCTCTCATCCTTCTAAACTCCAGAGTGAACAAGCCCAGCCACTCCATTCTCTCCTTCTGAAATGTGTTCTCCTAATAACACTTCACAGCTCTGTGATCTATGTAATATTCTTACACATTCAAGAATGATTCAGCAGAGAAACTAATTTCCCAAAGAACTGGGAAATGTTTTGTTTGTTCTCCACAATGAGTGCAAAGTCGATTTTATTGCATCTGAGACCCATAGACCCATATTTCATCAAAGTCCTTTACAAACATTAAAGCACATACCTCAATGAAATATTAAAAATCCTAACAGCATCAGGGCTTAATAGTAGCTAATGATCAATTATTTAACCATACAATCTCAGACACTCTACAGTAAGTGAATTGGAGATATGTCCTTACTTAGTTTATAGATACAGCATGGAAACAGGCCCTTTGGCCCATTGAGTCCACGCCAACCATCGATCACGCTTTCACACTAGTTCTATGATATCCCACTTTCGCATCCACTCCCTACACATTGGGGGCAATTTACCGAGGGCCCATTAACCTACAAATCCACACGTCTTTGGGATGTGGCAGGAAACCCACGAGGTCACAGGGAGAACGTGCAAACTTCACACAGACAGCAGCTGAGGTCAGGATGGATCCCGGGTCTCTGGCGCTGTGAGGCAGCAGCTCTATCAGCTGCGCCACTGTGCTGTCCAAAACAAGACAAACCTCAATCACTATACTGCCAGGCGAGGTGGTACAATGACAACACTAAAAAAACATTTTGACAGATGCATGCAATGGAAAGGTTTAGATAAATATGGGGCAAGTGCAGGCTAATAGGACAAGCTTAGATGGGAAGGACATCTTGGTTAGCATGGACGAGTTGGGCTGAAGGGCCTGTTTCCACGTCGCATGACTCGATTACTAAATTTCATGCCATTGAATATGAAATATATGTACAATTAAAAGCATTTAATGTTCACATCCTCATGCATCAGTTTCTTACCAGTGCTTGATGACAAGTTTGATCTACGGCATCCACAGAAAAAGGGCAGCTGGATTCTACTTCATCTAAGTCAAGGTCTATGTCTTCCTGTAGGGACAGAGTACATAGAGAGCATAATTCAATAGCCATCGAGTTCATTAGTACACATACATTAAATGGCAAGATATCTATCTATCTATCTATCTATCTATCTATCTATCTATCTATCTATCTATCTATCTATCTATCTATCTATTAAAACTGTGTGTGTGTGTGTGTGTGTGTGTGTGTGTGTGTGTGTGTGTGTGTGTGTGTGTGTGTGTGTGTGTGTGTGTGTGTGTGTGTGTGTGTCGGCCTGTGTGGCTTCATCTCTCCGTCGTAAACAGGGCCCCACCGCCACCGTCGAGTCTCACGGCTGCTGCCAAGTCTCACCTCACAGTGTTATCATTTATAGACCGCAGCTGGCATAAACTGCACTCAAAAGTGATTTGTACAGGCAGGATGCAATGAACAACTCACCTCCTTATACCGATCAAGCTCTTTCAAATATGTCCGCTCGTAGAAGAGCATCTGTAAGCGCTCCTGGGCATAATTCTGGCAGAGTTCCTCAAAAGTGGCAGCTCTTTCAGATGAAGTGGCTTTTGGGTTCTGGAATCCAGGGGTGTCCACTACCATTATGGAACAAAGTGAATGCTGAGAGGACTTGAGAGCCCTAGTTTAAAAAGGGAAGCAATGTCAGAAATATCAAACGCTATTAAAATTGTGAAATATATTTATTTTCTTTACAAATTTAAATCTCATTAGCATTGGACCTAACTACACACGCAAATGTAGATATCTTAGCAGCTTAATTAGAGACCTCTAAATATGATCATAGATTTGTGTGAATGTCAAACACAGTTGGGGAAAAAAAAATGATTTGTTTAATGAAAAATCAACCTAAATACCCAAGGCACCAAAAAAGTTGTGATTTCAAAGGATATCGGTAATGAAATATTTCTCCATACATTTAGTCCATTATGCTTCAGAAATATCACATTTTAATTAAGTTACAAAATGTGCCTTAATAATTTATGTAAGTTTGATAAGGAAAATAAATGGAGGACAAGCTGTATCAGCTGTAATAAGAAAGGGTAATTAAAACTTAGGCGACAAAAAAAAAGATTTAAAAGAAAATACTGAAGGGCGACACGGTGGCGCAGCAGTAGAATGTGCGGCACGGTGGCTGTCTGTCTGGAGTTTGCACGTTCTCCTCGTGACCACGTGGATTTTTTCCGGGTGCTCCGCTTTCCTCCCACACTCCGAAGACGTGCAGGTTTGTAGGTTAATTGGCTTCGGTAAAAATTGCAAAAATGTAAAAGTGCCCAGTGTGTGGGATGGTGTTAGAGTGGACGGGATGATCACTGGTCAGTGTGGACTCGGTTGGACAAAGGACTTCTTTCGGAGCTGTATCTCTACAGTGTAAAGTGAAATGGAGAGGAACCAGCTTTGTGGAGCAGATAGCCAATGGTAGAACAACATTCAACATGAGGATGATGTGTAAAGGAGGATGTGAGGCTGGAAGTACAAAAAACATAAAACTCTGTAACTATGTGTTGTCAGCACTGGGCCTGTACACGCTGGAGTTTAGAAGGATGAGGGGGGACCTCATTGAAACATACAAAATAGTGAAAGGTTTGGATAGAGTGGATGTGGAGAGGATGTTTCCACTAGTGGGAGAGTTTAGGACTAAAGGTCACAGCCTCAGAATTAAAGGATGTTCTTTTAGAAAGGAGATGAGGAAAAAATTCTTTAGTCAGAGGGTGGTGAATCTGTGGAATTCTTTGCCACAGAAGGCTGTGGAGACCAAGTCAATGGATATGTTTAAAGGAGAGATAGATAGATTCTTGATTAGTACATTGTCAGGGGTTATGGCAGGAGAATGGGGCTAGGAGGGAGAGATAGATCAGCCATGATTGAATGGCGGAGCAGACTTGATGGGCCGAACGGCCTAATTCTACTCCTATCACTTATGACATGACCTTAAGTGTGAGTGAGCACTGAAATTGTGCACCTCCAAGATCCATGTGATTGGTATGACTTGTGAAAGATGCCTATTCCAAACACCTTTGTAGTTACGCTACCATCAAATGCCAATCCATAGAGTGAAAATAATGGAAGTTTTACCTATTAATGAGTGAGATTAGCACTGTAAACATCTCTCCATATAAACTGGACGCCATTGCTTCGAGACATTCCATTGCGGTTATCTTGGGCCCTATTAAAGCACATACACAATGTTATAATAGTCAAGCTCATGCACAGTCACTTGCACCAATTATTCTTTAAAACTTGCATTTCCAAACTGCATAACAGCCATTATCAGGCAACTGAACCATCCTACCACAACCAGAGAGCAGTGCTGAACTACCAACTACCTCATTGGAGACACTTGGACTATCTTTGATCGGACTTTACTGGCTTTACCTTGCACTAAACATAATTCCCTTATCATGTATCCGTACACTGTGAATGCCTCGATTGTAATCATGTATTGTCTTTCCGGTTAGCACGCAACAAAAGCTTTCCACTGTACCTCGGTACACGTAGACAATAAACTAAACTGAACTGAACCTTACTGTTGTATGCGTTGTATGTAGAATGCTTGTGCAATATTTATTTGACTATTTACAAAATGTCATCAATATTAATATATTGACTAGTATGTTCAGTTGATAATCTTTTTTCACAGTAATTATGACAGTTATTCTGCCATAAAGAAGTAAAACATCATAAATGTTGATTTACACACGAATCTCATTGTAGTGAACGCTGTTTAAAGTCGATGATAAATCTGACGGAATTTGTGAACCATATACATCTATGTGATGGCACCCGTTCATAAATCTGTGGCAGATCAGCGATACTCACGAGACCAGGAGGAAAGAAATGTGTGTAAATCTACCGAGTGAAATCAATGATGGTGGCAGCCAGGGGAACAATTTCACAGCCACGCACCATTACCCACTCCTGCGAGCTGGGTTTACGGAGCAGAATTGACAGGCAAGCAGACTTACAACCCCAGTTGGTGACAACTTTATGCCTCATCTTACTTGCACGCGTAGAAATTTATAATGCCGAAGGAAGGAATTAAAACCATGGAGAGTCACGAAGGAAAGAAATAAAACCACGCTGAAGGAGAGTTATTTGCCGTACTATTATTACCCAAGTCCGTGGTCCGTCACCTTGTAACTGACCGTAGAGCAGGGGCCCTTTCAGATGCAAATGACTCACCCATTCAGGTAGACACAAAATGCTGGAGTAACTCGGTGGGACAGGCAGAATCTTCGGAGAGAAGGAATGGGTGACGTTTCGGGTCGAGACCCTTCTTCAGTCATGTTTCAGTCTGAAGTCAGATGTAGTCTGAAGAAGGGTCTCGACCTGAAACGTCACCCATTCCTTCTCTCCACTGAGTTACTCCAGCATTTTGTGTCTATCTATGGTTTAAACCAGCATCTGCAGCTCCTTCCTACACATTCCTTCTCCTGAACTTGTCTCTATACCTTCTAATGCCTTAGATCACTGTCCCTCCGTTATGGGAAATGGGCCCTTCTCTTTTTTGTAAACAACACAAGACCTCAGCCCTGGGGAAGTCAACGATATCTTCTATGATTCATTGCTTCCTGCTCATTGATTTCAACATTTGCCCGTAACATTGCTGGAAATAAAATACAATCTATTGACTGTAATGAACACTGGAATATTACAAGGCATTAAGCAAGCATAACCCACTTCAAGCCCAAGAGACACAGCAAAATGTTAAGTACAGTTTTTAAATGCCAATAATTAGACAAATATACCTTAGTGAAGCACCACGACCAAATATTGACATTTTAATGTTTGAGTCATAGAGTGATACAGTGTGGAAACGGGCCCTTCATCCCAACTTGCCCACACCGACTAACATGCCCCATCTGCACTAATCCCACCTGCCCGCGTTTGACCCATATCCCGCTAAACCAGTCCTATCCATGTACCTGCCTAAATGTTTCTTAAATAAGACAATGGTACCAGCCTCAACTACATCCTCTGTCAGCTAATTCCGTACTCCCACCACCCTTTTGTGTGAATGAATAATATTTCCCCCCCCCCCCCCCCCGGTCCCTCGTTGTTCCCCTTTTAGAGTGTTCCTCATCGTTATAAAAATGATATATCAAATGAAATGTTTTACCTGAGCCATCTCCCTGTCCCCCCCCCCCCCCTCCCCCCGGAGGATAATTCCTCCAGGTTACAGCCCAAGGATAAGTCTCTTTTCCCCACTCATTTCGAGAGTGTGGAACATGCAGCCAGGAAACATTATTTAGGCCATCAGAGTCACTCGTTATTCAATATGATCATGGCTGATCATCCAACTCAGTATCCCGTATGCCTTCTCTCCATACCCCCTGATTACCTTAGACAAGGGCCACATCTAACTCCCTCTTAATATAGCCGTCATCTGGCCCAACTACCCTGACGCAAGAGTTCCAGTTGACCTCTCTGCGTGAAAAAAGCCATCTCGATTTAAAGGATTTCCCCTTTAACAAGCTGCGGACCCCTTGTCCTAATTCCTAACAGGGAACAATTGCAGCCCAACAGGTAAGAATTTTGCTTTTTATAAGATCCCCACTCAATCTTCTAAATCGAGCAAAACTGTCTATCCTCTTTCCAGCTGGAACATGCCAGAAATAAGGGTGACCCGTTCTACTCCCTCTATGGCATTAATGTCCTTCCTCAGATTTGGACCAAAACTGTACGCAATACTGCAACCTTTAATGATACTAGATCACTATCACATAAAATGCACATTTAATATAGTAACAGCACGGTGGCGCAGCGGTAGAGTTGCTGCCTCACAGCGCCAGAGGCTCAAGTTTGATCCTGACCACGGGTGCTGTGTGTACGGAGTTTGTACGTTCTCCCCGTGACCTGCGTGGGCTTTCTCCGGGCGCTCCGGTTTCCTCCCACATTGCAAAGACGAACAGGTTTGCAGGTTAATTGGCTTCAGTAAAAATTTTAATTGTCCCTAGTGTGCGTAGGATAGTGTTAGTGTACGGGGATCGCTGGTCGGCGTGGACTCAGTGGGCTGAAGGGCCTGTTCCCGCGCTGTATCTCTAGACTAAACTAGCAGGAGAACAAAACTAACAACATTCCATCAGTTAATTTGTGATCAGACTATTTGACACCAAAGTCTCACTGTCACCTGTTTTCATGATTCCTGTCAGGATATGTGTTACATACACATTGTCATTAGCGATTGTCATACAATGAAAATCCAGTTCTTCATCCATTTTAGATCCACCCACATTTCCACACTTTCTTATAAGCGGCAGTTTATATAACTTATGCATTTATCCAAAGGTGGAGAAGAGATTATAATGACCCTCATCTAATACCCCTGTCCCACTTAGGAAACCTGAACAGAAACCTCTAGAGACTTTGCGCCACACCCAAGGTTTCCGTGCGGTTCCCAGAGGTTCCCGGCGGTTTTTGTCAGTCTCCCTACCTGCTTCCACTACCTGCAACCTCCGACAACTACCTGCAAGCTTTCACTTTCCTTTGGCCCCCCACATCAGCAATATCACACCTTCTGCATACTTTCATCTCCGCAACATCTCCAGACTCCGCCCCTCCCTCTCCAAAGACAATACACAAGTCCTCATCCACGCTCTGGTCACATCCCGCATCGATTACTGCAACGCCCTCCTCACTTGCACCTACAATAAACTTCTTCATCGCCTCCAATGCATTCAGAACTCTGCAGCCCGGATCATCACCCGCACCAGATCATCGGACCACATCACACCCATCCTCACTCAGCTCCACTGGCTCCCTGTGCTCCACCGGATTAACTACAAGATTTTACTGCTGACCTTCAAAGCCCTACACAACCTTGCTCCCCAATACCTCTCTGACCTGCTGCCACCATACACTCCTTCCCGGTCACTTTGTTCCTCCTCAGCTGCAATTTTAACTGTCCCCACATTTAGACTCGACACCATGGGTGCCAGAGCCTTCAGCTGCTGTGCCCCACGTCTCTGGAACATTCTCCCACCTCCCATCCGTCACCTGGACACTATCGATCAATTCAAATCACAACTCAAAACACACCTGTTTAGATTAGCATACCCGACATAACTTCCACCATGTTCACCCTGATTTTAATGACTTAAAATGTTTTGTGTATTTTTTGTTTTTTGTTTTTAATCAACTTGATTTTAATATTGATAAATGTATTGTGATTTTATGTCCTGTAAGGTGTCCTTGGCTGTCCAGAAAGGCGCCAGCAAATAAAATGCATTATTATTATTATTATTATTAACCTCCGGGAACCGCACGGAAACCTTGGGTGGGGCGCAAAGTCTCCAGAGGTTTCCGTTCAGGTTTCCTAAGTGGGACGGGGGCTTTAACTCTCTATATCCAGGATTAAGATTGCACGGCATAAGAACAGATACAAAAAACAAAATGCATCATGCTTATAAACAAAATATAACAATTATACACTCAGATGCATGAGAAAACATTAAAGTACTACAAATTATATTGAAAAGCATAAGATGCACGAAAAGATTTAAAACATTGATTCCTTAATTTGTTGTTAAGTTCTCCAGAAATCAATTTCCAGCACTTCAAAGCAATAAAATAATCAAAGTTGTACCATTATCTTCTGTTTAGAGTTAATGACAGAGCTTGTTCTGGCTTATTACATCGAGAGAGGTCAGGCCTCCACCTAGTTTCCGACATTTTAAATGGTTTTACGGCACTGTTGCTCCCTTAAATTAAATTATTGGCGACATGAATCATCCCCTCAATTGAAGATAGACACAAAAAGTAACTCAGCAGGACAGGCAGCGTCTCTGGAGAGAAGGAATGGGTGACGTTTCGTGTCGAGACCCTTCTTCAGACTTCGGGTCTCAAAACCTAAGGCTATTCTCAGAACACTAAGGAGAGTTTGTAGAGTACAAAGTTTACAGAGTACAAGGTTTACATATTCTGGTGTGCTGCTGTAAGTAAGAATGTCATTGTTCTGTGTGGGGCATATAACATTAAACACTCTTGACTATTGAAACCCATAGAAGGACTCAGACGAATGAGGAAAAAAAGGATTATGGTGGTGGATTTAGTTTCTTCTGTTTACACTGAGACATTAAAAATAACGTAACCATCAAGCACATTGCCTGTGCCATATGTTAGTGGAAGGGTGGTGACATGCCATGAAATGGTTGGCATTGACTTTGGTAAGTTTCAACACTAGCATTGCTCAGCGTAAGTGCCAGGATGCGTCATTGCCAGAGTACAACTTCACAGGTTACGAGCCCAGCTCTGAAGCGGCATTCTGCGCACAGACCAAGTGTGAATAAGAACCTGGCTGCCACTTCCCATGTTAGTGCCTGGCACGGGATTCATCTACCTCATCAGTTAAACGTGTACAGAGGAACTGCAGATGCAGGTTTACATATAAGATAGGCACAAAATGCTGGAGTAATTCAGACAGGCAGCATCTCTGGTTAGAAGGAATGGGTGACG
This sequence comes from Leucoraja erinaceus, assembly GCF_028641065.1. Taxonomy (NCBI): domain Eukaryota; kingdom Metazoa; phylum Chordata; class Chondrichthyes; order Rajiformes; family Rajidae; genus Leucoraja; species Leucoraja erinaceus. The sequence goes on from NC_073404.1 coordinate 30,241,116, forward strand.
TTTCAGGTCGAGACCCTTCTTCACTCTGACCCGAAACGTCAGCCATTCCTTCTCCCCAGCGATGCTGCCTGTCCCGCTGAGTTACTCCAGCCTTGTGTGTCTATCTTAGCCCAATCAGTTAAACAGGATTACAGGGAAGGAAAGGGAAATATGTTACGTTTTAATTAATTGATTTTGCTTACTATTTTGATGCATTCTTAGCCTTTAGCTGTTTATTTATCTGGCTTTATTTTTTAAGTCTAAAACAATGATTCCACTATTAACAGTCTTTGATTCTGGGTGTCAGAGAAATTTGGAAACAATGCAAAACCCAGACAATGAAATGGCCAGAAGATTGAGGCTGGGTTTTGTCAGCTGCCTAAGGCCAACCATGTGACTTCAGTGCATCAAACTTCCAATGCTCATCTCTGTGAATGCTTTGGCAAGCTAGTACACCTTCCAGATCTAATTAGGGTAACGTCAGGGGAATGCAGGGCACAGGCAACAGCCCCAGGATAGTAAAGCCATACAATTATAGAAAATCTACAGCACAGAAATTTGAGGAGTAACTTTTTCCACACAAAGGGTGGCGGGTGTATGGAACAAGCTCATAGCCTCAGAATTAAAGGGTGCTCTTTTAGAAAGGAGGTGAGGAGGAACTTCTTTAGTCAGAGGGTAGTTAATCTGTGGAACTCATTGCCACAGAGATCTGTGGAGGCCAAGTCAGTGGATATTTTTAAGGAAGTGATGAACAAATTCTTGATTAGTACGGGTGTCAAGGGTTATGGGGAGAAGGCAGGAAAATGGGATTAGGAGGCAGAGATCAGCCATGATTGAATGGCGGAGTGGACTCGATGGGTCGAATGGCCTAATTCTGCTCCAATAACTTGTGAAGCTGCCAGAGGGGGTTGTTGAGGCCGGGACTATCCCAACGCTTAAGAAACAGTTAGACAGGTACATGGATAGGACAGGTTTGGAGGGACATGGGCCAAACGCGGGCAGATGGGACTAGTATAGTTGGGACATGTGGGCAAGTTGGGCCGAAGGGCCTGTTTCCACGCTGTATCACTCTATGACTCGATGACACATTAGGTCCTTTGGTGCATCCTCTCTGTACCAGGCCATGAAACAACTGGATAGCCTGCAACAAAAGTTTTTCACTGTAGCTCAGTAAACATTAAAGAAAACTGAAACTGAATGTTGCGAGAACAGATGGGAGAAAGAAATTAATGGAAAATTGAAAACAAATATGCAATTTTATGGCAAATAGCGTTTACTGCAGAAAAGTGCTATTTTAATATAAAAATGCTTATTTTCAAAATCCAAAAACTGGCAACATATTGGCTAGAGAGACTTGCTTTTTTTTTTTAATTTGCAGGGCATGAGTTTCAATCATAATTATTATTGGTCACTGAAGTTCTATGCGAAACGGCGGCAAGCCATTCACATGAACAATGTTTAGTTTAGTTTATTGTCACATAACCGAGGTACAGTGAAAAGTTTTTACTGCGTGCTAACCATTCGGTAGAAAGTCAAGGTCAGACCGTTTAGCGAAAGATCACCCACAAATGCTTAGGAAGGAACTGCAGATGCTGGTTTAAACCGAAGATAGAGCTGGAGAAACTCAGCGGGTCAGACAGCATCCCTTCTTCAGACTGAGTCAGGGAAAAGGGAAACGAGAGATACAGACGGTGATGTAGAGAGATGTAGAACAAATGAATGAAAGATTTGCAAAAAAGTAACGATGAACAAGGAAACAGGCCAGTGTTAGCGTTTGTTAGGTGAGAACGAATAGACATAGAAACATAGAAATTAGGTGCAGGAGTAGGCCATTCGGCCCTTCGAGCCTGCACCGCCATTCAATATGATCATGGCTGATCATCCAACTCAGTATCCCGTACCTGCCTTCTCTCCATACCCCATGATCCCCTTAGCCACAAGGGCCACATCTAACTCCCTCTTAAATATAGCCAATGAACTGTGGCCTCGACTACCCTCTGTGGCAGAGAGTTCCAGAGATTCACCACTCTGTGTGAAAAAAGTTCTTCTCATCTCGGTTTTAAAGGATTTCCCACTTATCCTTAAGCTGTGACCCCTTGTCCTGGACTTCCCCAACATCGGGAACAATCTTCCTACATCTAGCCTGTCCAACCCCTTAAGAATTTTGTAAGTTTCTATAAGATCCCCTCTCAATCTCCTAAATTCTAGAGAGTATAAACCAAGTCTATCCAGTCTTTCTTCATAAGACAGTCCTGACATCCCAGGAATCAGTCTGGTGAACCTTCTCTGCACTCCCTCTATGGCAAAAATGTCCTTCGTCAGATTTGGAGACCAAAAACTGTACGCAATACTCCAGGTGTTTAGACGAGACCTAACAAGACGGCGTTGGTGTTACTTGGGTAGGGGAGGGATGGAGAGAGTGGGAATGTTCGGGGTTACTTGAAGTTAGAGAAATCAATATTCAGTGCACATTCAAATATTCATATTTTTTGCATATCTTTCATTCATTTGTCCTATGTCTCTCCACATCACCGTCTTTATCTCTCGTTTCCCTTTTCCCCTTGACTGTCAGTCTGAAGAAGGCTCGGACCCGGAAGTGGTGGCGCTGCCTGGCAGCTGCGGCTCGCCTGCAGTCCGTCTGTTTTTTTCTTTTTTTTTTTTGTTGTGTTTCTTTTGTCTGTTTTAGCTAAAGTTAGTTAAATTAGTTTATTAGGTTGTGCATGTGTGGGGGGGGTGGGAGAAACTCCTTCGGGGGGACGCGACTTTTTCTTGTCGTGTCCTCCGTCTCCGTCTGCGCTGAGGCCTAATGGGGGAGCTGGCGGCCTCAGGGCTGTGGCGGCATTCCGGCGGTGGACCCGACTTCGGAGGCTCGGCCGCCGCCCCAGTGGACGACATCGTCGGGAGCTCGCAGGTCACAGGTTGGTGCCCTGTTTTTCCGGAGCTCCCGCAACAACAGCTTTGTCCGCTGGACTGGAGGGCAGCAGCTTCGACCACCCCGGGCCGCGGAGTTGGAACCGGCCCGTTCGCGGAGCACGGTTGAACCGCAGGACTTACTTACCATCACCCGGCGGGGTCACAACATCGGAGGCCTGGATCGCCTCAGCGCAGAGGGAGAACAAGGAGGGAAGAGACAAAGACTTTAAGACTTTTGCCTCCATCACAGTGAGGAGGTGCCTGGTGAACTCACTGTGGTGGATGTTACATTTGTGTTTATTGTGTGTTTTTGTTCTTTTTATTATATGTATGACTGCAAGGCCCGAAATTCCGTTCAGGCCGAAAGGTCTGAATGACAATAAAGGATACTTTGACTTTGACTAAAACGTCATCTATTCCTTTTCTGCAGGAATGCTGCAAGACCCGCTGAGTTCTGCTTTTTGTGTCTGCGCCCAAATGCTTGAACAGCAAAACAAACTGCAGACGCAAGGGTAAACACAAAGTTCTAAAAATACTCAGCAGGTGAGGCTGACGTGGAGAAAGAGCTAACTATTCAGATCGATGGACCTTCAGCAGAACTGGAAAAGTCAGGAAAACAAGTCAATGACGCAAGGAACTGCAGATGCTGGATTGCAAAAAAAACAAACAAATTGTTGGAGAAACTCAGCATGTCAGGCAGTATCTCTAGAGGGCATGTTTTGGGTTGGGACCCTTCTTCAGTAAGAAAATTAGCATGTTTTAAATTGACGAGGGGGGGGGGGGGGGCAATGTGTGTAATAGGTAACATCTGTAATGGAAGTGAATGTAGAAACAAAGAACTGCAGATGTTGGCTTACACAAAAACTAGACGCAAAATGCTGGAGTCAGCGGGTCAGTGATGTTTCGGGAAGTAGGGTCCTGACCTGAAACATCACCCGTCCTTTTTCTCTAGAGATGCTGCCTGAGATGCTGAGCTACTATCTATCCTTGGACTATCCTTGATCGGACTTTGCTTGACGTAACTCGCACTAAACGTTATTCCCTCATCAATTATTTATACATTGTAAATGCCTGGATTGTAATCATGTATCGTCTTTCCGCTGACTGGATAGCACGCCACAAAAGCTTTTCACTGTACCTCGGTGCACGTGACAATAAACTAAACTGTAAACTCTACTCCAGCACTTTGTGTCCAACTGTAATGGAATGCAGTCCAAATGCTGCCCAGTTCACATCATATTTTCAATGCCCTTTAGTTAATAGATGAATGAGCGCAGTTTGGGAGGAGGAGAAATACAAAAGAATGTGCTAGATCTGCAAGATGCAGAACACAGCAGCTAATAAAATCTGGAACAGATCAAAATGCACAAATCAGACAACATCCACTGAGAGTAAAATTGAGCTTTGTTACAAGTGGATCAGAACTAGTGAATTTGATACCCCGTGCCAAGAGTTACAACATGCCAGGTGAAAGATACCACTCCTTGAGGTTACCTTGAAGCTTTGCTGGAACAAGTAGGGTGCCAAAGGTAGAGAGGTCAGTTTAGTTCAGTTTAGTTTAGAGATACAGCACGGAAACAGTCCGTTCGACCCACCGAGTCCCCATCGACCAGCGATCCCCGCACACTAGCACTATCCTACACACACTAAGGACAATTTACAATTTAACCAAGCCGACGAACCTACAAACCTGCATGTCTTTGGAGTGGGGGAGGAAACCGGAGATCCCAGAGGAAACCCACGCAGGTCACTGGGAGAACGTGCAAACTCCGTACAGAAAGCTCCGTACGTAAACCTGATGATTTAGTTGCTCTGTGCTTCGTGCCAATGTTTGGTCCTATTTATAATTTAGATTTTAGCGATGCAGCGCGAAAACAGGCCCTTCAGCCCACCAGATCTGCAGCGACCAGTGATCACCCCGTACACCAGCACTATCCCACACACCAGGGACAATTCACAATTTTTATCAAAGCCAATTAACCTACAAACCCGTACGTCTTTGGAACCGGAGCACCTGGAGAAACCCCACCCAGGTCACGGGGAGAACGTACAAACTCTGTACAGACAGCGCCCGTAGTCAGGAGCGAACCCGTGTCTCTAGCGTTGAGAGGCAGCAACTCTACCGCTGCGCCACCGTGCCGCCCTTCAAGTTCTGCATTCAATTTTGATAGAGCAACTAAAGAAAAATATATTGTCCTGGGAGAGAGCAGATTCACTGAAAACGCAAAGACACAAAATGCTGGAGTAACTCAGCGGGACAGGCAGCATCTCTGGAGAGAAAGAATGGATGCCATTTCGAGTCTAGACCCTTCTTCAGTCTAAAGAAGGTCTCAAGAGGGTCTCAACCCGAAATGTCCAGCTTTTTGTGTCTCTCTTCGGTTTAAACCAGCATCCTCAGTTCTAAACATTTCACTGGAAATGCACTGGATGTCAAAACCTTACATATTTGAATGGATTGCACTCCCTTGAAGATGTTAACAGAAACCCAGCAATGAATCAAATGTTTATCAAGGGAGCATAATCAAATGTATTCAAGGTCACTTAGCAGGGAACTCAAATGAACAAATATTAATAGCTTAAAGGACAGAAGAAACTTGGTAATCCTTCCCTTAAAATCTGGATTTGGAGAGACGGAAGCTTTCATAAAATGTAAATAGATTTCTGTGAAATATATTAAAGGATGGGGACCTAAGGCAATTAAAATGTATCAACGGAAATGCCGAATAGGCTGAATGATATGTCCCACTTTGACTGCTTTAGCAGACATTTATCCAAGGTAAATGGGGGAATGACACAGAGAACTGTGGAGAACATTTTTTGGGCACACAGTGGTACAGCGGTAGAGTTGCTGCCTCACAGCGCCAGAGACCGGGATCAATCCTGACTACGGGTGCTGTCTGTACTGAGTTTGCACGTTCTACCCGTGACCTGCGGGGCGTTCTCTGAGATCTTCGGTTTCCTCCCGCACTCCAGAGACGTACAGGTTTATAGGTTAATTGGCTTGGTGTAAATTTAAAATTGTCCCTAGTGTGTGTAGGGTAGTGTTAGTGTGCATGGATCGTTGATTGGTGCAGAGTCGGTGAGACTGTTTCCACACTGTATCTCTAAATTAAACTAAACAAAATAAACCAATTTCTCCATAAAGTTGTTGCATTTATTTGGGAGTCTGACTGCCATTTCAGGAATAGCTGGCAATTTGCATGAAATATTTGAAAATCTACCCCTGCAGTAAAATGAGCGTAAAATATTACATGCATTAGTAGGGTTTGGTATATTATAGTGGATGAAAGATTGGTTACACATAAGGTAAACGGTGAAAGAAAGTTCAAAGACATTCACGTTCTATAAAGACTCAAGGGCCTGTCCCACTTACGCTATTTTTTCGGCAACTTGCCGGCACCCGTCATAGTCGCAGCAAGTTGCCGAAAATGTTCAACATGTTGAAAATCCAGCGGCGACCAGAAAAAGGTGCGACTCTTTGGGCGACTACTCACGACCGTACAGGCGACATGTCGCGGGGTGAAGCCTCTATGGTCATGAGTAATCGCCCAATGAGTCGTACCTTTTTCTGGTCGCCGCTGGATTTTCAACATGTTGAACATTTTCGGCCATGACGGGTGCCGGCAGTCGGCGAAAAAAATTGCATAAGTGGGACAGGCCCTTTAGACTATGTTGCAAATTAACATATTAAAAAAAAAGATTATAGGTATATATCAATACAAAACAACGAACAGTTCTATTACCTTCATCACCGTCTGAGTTGTAATGGAACAGCATGCAACATGCAAACAAAAAGAAAGTGTTAGAAGGCAGTTTCATCTTTGCAATACAACAGTAAAAAAGACACAACATCTTATAGAGGGATAGTGATCTTGTAGAGGAGTATAAGATCACGAGAGGCATAGATTGGTTAGATGCACAAAGTCTCTTGCCCAGAGTTGGGGAATCGAGGAGCAGGGGACATAGGTTTAAGGTGAAGGGGAAACGATTTAATAGGAATCTGAGGGGTAACTTTTTCACACAAAGGGTGGTGGGTGTATAGAACAAGCTGCCAGAGGGAGTAGTTGAGTCTGGGACTATCCCAACATTTAAGAAACAGTTAGACAGGTACATGGATAGGACAGGTTTGGGGGGATATGGACCAAGCGCAGGCAGGTTGGACATGTTGGCTGGTGTGGGTAAATTTGGTTAAAGGGCCTGTTTCCACACTGTATCGTTCCCCACATCCAGCTTCTTTGTCCAACAAATCATACCCTCATGCATCCGTTCACACAATAAAGAGGGTGCCAAAATTTAAGATCAAGGAAATAAAATTAGGATTTTAGAATGGCAGACTAATTCCAAAACTAAGTACTTGTTACAGCTGATAGATCGTTGAACAATAAATAATTGAAGCAGGAAATGGGAGTTGAGCAGAACTTGTCCTTGGCAATTGCAATTGTTAAAGAGAGCCTAAACGTGCAAACAATGATGTTAGCACAACTTCTTAACAACATTTAAGAAGTAATGAATAAGTTATATCAATTTAAAGAAATCATTAAAAAAAAAAGGCCACATATATTAGCCCACACTCCACATCAAACTCCCAAGATCGCATGCTGCATCTTTGCAAGAAGCTATGTGCTATTGATGTTGCCAATCTACCCCACCATACATCTTGGTAGCATCTATAGTAATCTGTGACATCCAAGAACAATGAAATCAACATCGGAGCAGCGAAACAGTTCGAAGAGTTATTTGGCAATAAAGGAAGAAGCCAAAGTACACAGATTGTATTCAAACTTTCAATTATCATAAAAGAAAGATACATTTGTTTTTTAAAGCATTAAGGTTAAAGCAGAATACTAAACAAACAATAAGACTTGTAGAATTCCAAGACATGGAATGGGGGGAACGACATACCATGTTTTAAAAAAAATAAGTTTTAAGAGTGGATGATGTTTTAAGAGTGGATGATGAATTATAATTATTAATTATAGTCCATAGAAACCATTTAATTTCATTGACGAAGGCTTAACGTTATCAGTGGTTTTATAAAAATAATAAAGCATAGTTATTCACGTGAAATTATTTATACAGCGTTGGCCACAAATTACCGTCAACAGAGACCAGGTTTCCACACTGAACCACACACCCTGTAGAAGCCAGAAGTTGCTCAAACTTTACACAGTGGGCAGGATCCCTTCAATTTCAGTATCATTGTAGAGTCATAGAGTGATACAGTGTGGAAAGGGGTCCTTTAGCCCAACCTGCCCACACCAGCCAACATGTCCCAGCTACACAAGTCACACCTGCCCACATTTGGTCCATATCTGTCCTATCAAAGTACCTGTCCAACTGCTTCTTAAACATTGGGATAGTCCCAGCCCCAATTACCTCCTCTGGCAGCTTGTTCCATACACCCACCATCCTTTGTGTGAAAAAGTTACCCCTCAGATTCCTATTAAAAAATGTTTCCCTCTTTGCCTTAAACCTATGTCCTCTGGTCCTCTATTCACCTACTCTGGGCAAGAGACTCTGTGCATCTACCCGATCTATTTCTCTCATGATTTTATACACCTCTATAAGATCACCCCTCATCCTCCTGCGCTCCAAGGCCTACTCAACCTCACCCAATAGATCAGGCCTTCTAGTCCTGGCAACATCCTTGTAAATTTACAACTACAAATTCTGCTACTAACTCACAGGTTGCACAAAGTTTAGTTTGTACGCACTGTATGAAAGTGTAGAGTACAGTTGAAAGTACTCTACAGACAAAATTGAAAGTCCACTAAACCATTATTCAGTGGCTACATAGCTCATATGTAATAGGAGCCATTCGGCCCATCAAATGGCTGATCTATCTCTCCTCCTAACACCATTCACCTGCCTTCTCCCCATAACCTCTGACACCCGTACTAATCAAGAATCTATCTATCTATGTGTTAAAAATTGACTTGGCCTCCACAGTCTTCTGTGGCAAAGAATTCCACAGATTCACCACCCTTTGATTAAAGAAATGACTCCTCATCTCCTTCTTAAAGGAACATCTTTTAATTCTGAGGCTGTGACCTCTAGTCCTAAACTCTCCCACTAGTGGAAACATACACTCTATCCAAACATTTCACTATTCGGTACGTTTCAATGAGGTCCCCCCCTCATTTTTCTGAACTCCAGTGAGTACAAGCCCAGTGCCGTCAAACACTCATCACATGTTAACCCACTCATTCCTGGGATCATTCTTGTAAACCTCCTCTGGACCCACTCCAGAGCCAGCACATCCGTCCTCAGGTATGGTGCCCAAAATTGCTCACAGTACTCCAAATGCAGCCTGACCAGCGCCTTATAGAGCCTCAGCATTACATCATTGATGTTGAATCCTAGCCCCCTTGCTATAAATGCTGCAGTAATTGCAGCAAGTACAATTCAAGAGTCACTGAATGGCTATGAATGGGAATGAAAACATTTGTGCATGTGGGTAGCTGTGCATGTAACTAGTCCACAACTCAAGCCAAAATAAAATACTTTTTTAAATTCTTTTTTTCCCATCTATTTTATCTTCTTTAAAAATGTAGCAATGTAGAAATTTAAGTAGTGACTTTTTGTTTAACGTTGAGGTCAACTGATGCCCATTGGGAAATGGCATTGTGTAGGATGATAACTGAAGCGTCACAGAGAGGAATGGGTCTATCATAGTCACACACATAGAAATAGGCCCTTCACCCAACTCATCCGTGCCGACCAAGATGCCCCATCTAAGCTAGTCCCATTTGCCCGCCCCCGTTTGGCACATATCCCTCTGAATCTTTTCTGTCCATGTACCTGTCCAAATGCCTTTGAAAGGCTGCGCCTTTGAAGTCACATTCTCTCCCACCGTCTACAATGAAGCACATTGACATTGATACTGCCAGAGGAAGTAGTTGAGGCAGGTACAATTACCATTGACCCATTGAACATCTAAATGTCTTTTAAATGTTGTAATTGTACCTGCCCCAACTACTTCCTCTGACAGTATCACTGTCAATTTGCTTCATTGTAAACGGTGGGACTGAATGTGACTTCAAACACACAGCCTTTCAAAGATTGTTCTGCTAAATAAGATAGAAATCGTATCGTGGATGAAATGTAATCTCTTACTACACAGGGTTGTAGTGCCATCCGGTGGACAACATACAAAGTAACTACAGAAACTTCAATTCAAATGCAAAAAAAACCTAAATCAACTTCCAATGATTGCAACAGTTCAAGATGTTTTCCCCTAACCTTCCCTCCTGAAAACCATACAGCTCTGTAACGCTGGCACTCTTCAGATCCTTGCCCGAGTCAACATTCTTTCATTCAAGCCGACAGAGTAAACTATTCACACAGGCGATTCTTTGTGTTCGAGTCACAGAATGTAATCTGCAATCACGCATTACAATCAATCCACTCTATTAAATCTCTACTCCCATAGAAACATTTCTTAATGTAACATAGAAAATAAGTGCAGGAGTAGGCCTTTCAGCCCTTCGAGCCAGCACCGCCATTCAACATCATCCAAACATCAGCTGCATCTCAAATAATGCCATTCTGCCAATGACAAAGTAAGTACAGATGTCCTGCCAATATCATAAGCACATTCCCAAATTAAAAAATGGTTGGATTTTGCATAAATGGCGAGTATAGTTCATAAGGTCATAAGTGCAGGGAGCAGAATTAGGCCATTCGGCCCATCAAGTCTACCCCACCTTTCAATCATGGCTGATCTATCTTCTCACTCCGAACCCTTTTCTCCTGTGACCTTGTACAGCGTGGGGGAGGAAGGGAGAAACAATGGACAATGGGGACCTCACATAGAGGGGCCACCGTGCGGGGGGAGGGGAGAACAAAGGGGGACCTGCCGCGGATACTGTGTATACTTTGTAACTGTGTCAGCGCCCTTTATGTGGCAACTATTTGTATACCTTGAGTGTGTAAGCAAAGACTTTCACTGTGACTTGTCAAATTTGACAATAAAGTATTCATTCATTCATTCTCCCCATAACCCCTGACACCCATACTAATCTGTCGATAGCATGCCTTAAAAATATCCATTGACTTGGCCTCCACAGCCATCTGTGGCAATGAATCCCACAGTCATCCGAAATACCTGCTCTTCTGAAACCTGAAATACAACCACAAGTGAATGAGTACGAATGTTATTCAGCCTGTTGACCATTTCATGAGATCAATGCTGATTGATGTCCATCTGTGCATCACATCACTTGGGCTTCTCAGTATCTCATTAGTGTAAAGTGTCGTGTTTAATAAACTATTCATACTGCTTGGCAAACGAGTTGTGCCATGGAATCACAAGTTTCATCTATAAACTACCAAGATCGGCAATTAAATCTCTGCAAAAACAGTACCAAGAGTTCAACATATTAAGAAAAGAAAAAAAGTTACATGTAACATTAAAATGATGGAATTATTTACAAGCACTCACGTTTTGACTTGTACCCCAGTGAATAATTTAATAGCGCACCAAACAGAGTTATTAATTCACGTTTAATAATGTAAGAAGCTATTCGCTTTTGTTCTCAGAAGCAGTAATAATTGACCATTAAAGTATCGAGTTTGTTAATCCACCTCTGGTTCCCTAGAAATGGTTCCCATCTCCCAGCACACATCGGCGTTCTGCTGCTCACTGGATATATTTGATCAACCTCAACAATGGGCCAATTTTGCTTTGAGTGTTTTATGCAGACACCCCCTCGCCTGTAAACAGAAATAATCTGAAAGACCTGCATCTATTTTAACAATTTTGCAAAATATAATAAATCCACTTTTGTGGGAGTTTTTTTTAAAATCACTTATATCCCAGACAGTTCAAGACCAAGCCAGCACCCTGGACCAACCACACAGACACCCGTCAGCTGTGACAAGGCTTGCATGCTATAAACGGGCTTTACATAGAAACATAGAAAATAGGTGCAGGAGTAGGCCGTTCGGCCCTTCGAGCCTGCACCGCCATTCAATATGATCATGGCTGATCATCCAACTCAGTATCCTGTCCCTGCCTTCTCTCTATACCCCCTGATCCCTTTAGCCACAAGGGAGCCACATTTAACTCCCTCTTAAATATAGCCAATGAACTGGCCTCAACTACCTTCTGCGGCAGAGAATTCCAGAGATTCACCACTCTCTGTGTGAAAAAAGTTTTCCTCATCTCGGTCCTAAAAGATTTCCCCTTTATCCTTAAACTGTGACCCAACTTTAGTTTAGTTTAGTTTGGAGATACAGCTCGAAATCAGGCCCTCTGGCCCATCGAGTCCACACCAACTAGCGACCAGCGATCCCCGCACACTAACACCATCCTACACTCACTAGGGACAATTTACATTTATACCAAGCCAATTAGCCTACAAACCTGTACGTCTTTGAAGAGTGGGAGAAAACCGAAGATCTCAGAGAAAACCCACGCAGGTCACGGGGAGAACGTGCAAACTCCGTACAGACAGCACCCGTAGTCAGGATCGAACCCTGGTCTCCGGTGCCGTGAGGCGGCAACTCTACCGCTGCGCCACCGTGCCACCCTAAACCAAGCTACAAAACAAAGCCGGGTAGAATCTCTATCAAAGTTGATACTTTAATTGTCGACTTTTACTACTTCTGAAGATAAAGGTGAAGATGAGATAACAAAGTTGTGTAGAATCTCTGGCAACAAGTCATCTTCCCCAATGAGCTCAATGCACTGTGTGTAGGAAGGAACTGCAGATGCTGGTTTAAATCGAAGATGGACACAAAATGCCGGAGTAACTGAGAGGGACAGGCAGCATCTCTGGAGAGAAGGAATGGGTGTTGTTTCGGGTCTAGTATTTAATACCATCCACGCACTTATCTAAAGTATCTCTCCTAACCCCATTCTCCTGTCTTCTCCCCATAAACTGACATCTGTACTAATCAAGAATCTATCTATCTCTGCCATAAATATATCCACTGACTTTACCTCCACAGCCTGCTTTAGCAAAGAATTCCACAGATTCACTACCTTCTGATAGAGAGCTTAGTAGGAATGTGTCGACACCACAACCTCTCCTTCAATGCAGGAAGGTGAAGGAGCTGGTCATTGACTTCAGGAAACAGGGTGGAAACACACACCCATCCCGCATCAATGGAGCTGATGTGGAGATGGTCTAGAACTTCACTCAAATTATTCAAGCTTCATACACACCAGGTGGATCTCTTACAGGTCAGCTACAACTTTGGAAAAGTGTCGTTTATTTTCCTATGGTTTCCATGGTTCTTGTACAAAGTTTGTAGACAAGCGAGAGAGAGAATGCTTGAGGACATTTACCCTCACCGCCATTTACCCTTCTGAGATAATGACATGGTACATGAAAAGATAACAGCATTGAATGGACCCACAAAGGTCATGCCCACATTTAAATAATGAATTGTAATCATGGCAGACATTAAATAAGAGATGATACCGACATTTCTGCCAAGTATATAGAATTAGAATAAAGTAAAACTTGCACCATCAAATCTTACAGAGGTCAAATCTTACAGGGAAAACAAAGGAGGACTTGATGTGGGAGAGCGAGGGAGGGGGGGGGGGGGGGGACGGGGGACGGGGGAGGATCTGGTGCATGGTTACTCTGTAACTGTGTCAGCACCCTTTACATAGCGACTGTTTGCATACAGTGGGTGGGCAAACAAAGAATTTCACTGTGACTTGCCACATTTGACCATAAAGTATCCAATTCAATTCCACACACTCTACCTTTCGTGGCACCTGCTGCCCCCAAGTGATAGATGGCACTTAGGATGTGCCAAAGCGCTTTCTGTTCTTCATTTGAAACCCCGAGCATCTTCAGCGCAGCCTGAAGTTTGTTAAATTGCTGGGCTGCCTTTTGCTTTTCTTCGGGCTGCAAAGACAATTAAAGCAAAACATTGTGTCAGAAGGAATTGCAGATGCTGGTTTAAATCGATGATAGGACACAAAATGCTGGAGTAATTCTGCCGGACAGGCAGCATCTCTGGAGAGAAGGAATGGGTGACGTTTCGGGCCGAGACCCTCTTCAGACCCGAAACTGGTCTGAAGAGGGTCTCGGCCCGAAACGTCACCCATTCCTTCTCGCCAGAGATGCTGCCTGTCCCGCCGACCCGCTGAGTCACTCCAGCGTTTTGTGTCTATCTAAAGCAAAGAGAATATTTGACGAATAGTTCACACAATAAACGAGATCAATAGAACATGTTTTCAGTTCATCTATGGGTAATTAAAATTGATTAGAATAGCAAAGCACACTAGTATCTAAGGTGCACTACCGCAGAAGGGAAAGATGGTTCAATTGCTTATTGTCACTGCAGTTATTATCATCTGGAAGACTGCTGTTTCAAACAAATGAAATGCCAATGAACAACTGGTCTCATCATGTGAATGAGGCATCATAAACCAGTGGGTTACCTGCTCTCTGAGCAGAGATAGAGCAGATTGAGGGGGTAGCAACAACAGGATACGGGCACTAAGATTAATTGTAATTTGTGGAAACAATGCCATAAAGGAAAGCTGTTAATTTATACGGCCCCTTGTCAATTATACTGATGTTCATTTATGAACACCTTTTGTCACCAGCGGGGCAAAATGGTTGGTGCGGACTTGGTGGGCTGAAGAGCCTGCTTCCTCGATGTATCTCTAAACCAGGGGTGGGGAACCTTTTCACGTTGGAAGGCCGCATTAAGTTAGCTGTAATCTAACAAGGCCGCATTCCAGGAAACTTCAATTAGATATAGGATTATTTCGTTGAATCTATTTTTACTCTTTGGTATTTTAAATACGTTCATTTTAAGATTAAAATAAAAATAATAAAAGACGAGCAAAAACATATTAATAAAAATAAAAGGATTTGTTCTACAAAATTTGGATTCATTCAAAAGGCCGCACTTGATGGCCGAGAAGGCAGCAGGTTCCCCACCCCTGCTCTAAACCAAACTAAAATGAACCTGGGCCCTCCCACGAAATCCATGCCATTTTATAATTAAATGAGTAATCAAGTGACTGGGGAATTTTGCCTTGCAATCATTGGAGACGACATCTGTACACTATGGAGGGCTCGATTCTAATCATGTATTGTATTGTTTTCCACCGACTGGTTAGCACGTACAAAGGCTTTTCACTGTACCTCGGTACATGTGACAATTAACTCAACTCAACATCAAAAAATCAATTATCTCTAAAGTCAAAAGATACCTTTGTTAAAGGTGCAATTTCAAAAGCATTGTTTCCTGCAATATGATTCAAGTGTAGCTCTGTTCTGTAAGCGACAAAAATAGGAAAACCAGTTAGTTGTATGCAAAGATTATATGCAAACCATGAAGGAAGCAGCAAGCAGGTAATGTGGAACAGATCAAATGTGATTCATATCATACTCTGTACAACTGCTTTAAATTGTACGACTCCTCCCTATGTCGTGGGGTAGACTGCGACTGACTCCACCCCACCACCCTCCCAATCTTTCCACATCCCCAATCCTTTCCGCTCGTCACTTGATTTTCATGTTTCATGTTTTTGTGTTTTTATGACTGTTGGCAGATCAATTTCCCTCCTGGAATAAATAAGGTTCTATCGTATTGTATCTTATTTTCCATTGTTTCCATTCCTATATACTTCCCACGAATACTCGTGCAGCCAACAACTTTCAGGTCTCCAAAGAACATTATTTTAGATTGAAAGCACTTGTTGCTTTAGCAATAAAACATTGAGCACACAAGGTGCCGATGGAAACTGAATTATTCACAAGGTGCAAAAATATTTGCACTTTCAACAGTTTGGTGCAATTCCCAGGATTGCAGATTCTTTTTGTTGTTTAGAGGAAGTTATTTGTTCCACAGTCATAGAGTGATACCATGTGGAAACAGGCCCTTCAGCCCAACTCGCCCACACTGGCCAACATGTCCCAGCTACACTAGTCCCACCTGCCTGCGCTTGGTCCATATCCCTCCAAAACTGTCCTATCCACGTACCTGTCCGTACCACAAGCTTAGTCCTCGTCTACTCAACAGCGGAGTGTTGCTCAACAGCTTGGGCTAATAGCTGCCACACCGAACTAGTTGCACTGTCCTTAACTCTGCAATGCGGGTCATCACAGGGACACAAGCAAGGCAACACCTTTGCAGTGGCTCCCTGTCCTCTCTCTCATCGCCCCTCCCAGCGTACGCAGAAGGGAGAGGATGTTGAAAGATTGGTGCACCATCGAGGCTAACTCTGACCTTCCCATCCATGCTGACTGGAACAATCTGCCCAACATGCACCTGAAATCCCGCAAACACTTCTGGTCTTCAGTCAAATCCCTGGAAGACTTTGACTCCAAGACTGAGTGGTGCAGAGCCTGGAAAGATGCCAACACCGACAACGGAGATGTCATCACAGACCCCACACAGTGAAACCACCGGGTTTCAACCTCCATCGCACGCAATGGCGAACCCTGAACAGAATCCGCACCCTCCATGCAAGAACAGCCCGTCACCTGCATAAATGGGGGGGGGTGACAGACAGACTGCGGACATCCAGACCAGACCATCCCACACATCGTGAATGACTGCCCACTGAGGTTTTTCCCTGGGGGCATCAACGCCATCCACCCAGTAACTGATGCTGTCCTGGCCTGGACGTCTGCCCTTGATCCCCAACTTTAAGCTGTGCACGCCGTACCCAAGAAGAAGGCTGGTTCATATACGTTGGGATAGTCCCAGCCTCAACTACCTCCTCTGGCAACTTGTTCCATACACCCACCACCTTTATTCTGCAGCTTCTGGATAATTGAGCAAGTTTACCCAACAATCTGCTGAGCCACCTCCATCAATAAGATGACTGGCTACATAATTGGTGCCAATCTGATTTGTTTCACCTGGAGAAGTAACAGGGACGGTACAACTGACTTCATTTCTTCAGATTGAGGAGAAAAACAGAATCCAGTACCCATTCTTGATTACTTTCCCACTAGAAGAGCAGTATTGGAGATACGATGCGATACGATACGATACGATCGGACTTTATTTATCCCAGGAGGGAAATTGATGTTGGGGGTGCTAGCCTCCATACTCATGTTCAAAGAATCATCCTTTCACTGAGGGTGACCTCAGGCATTACAAAAAATGCAGATGTTGCACATCTACATAAATCAAGCTAAAAAAACACTCAAAGGCAAGTAGGCAGTAATGGAGGGAAGTACAATCAGTTTTAAATCGAAGGTCCTTCATCAGAAGTGAAAAATGGAAATGAGCCATGATTTTATTTGCACAGAGAAGGATACATGAAATAGAGGGAATACCTGCAATAGGCTGAAATGTTTTAAAAAGATGTGTATAACATGCAGAGGAAAGAAAAATAATAAATAAAATTACAACCAAGCTTGAAAGGGCTCAGAGAAGATTTACAAGGATGTTGTCAGGACTAGAGGGTGTGAGCTATAGGGGGAGGTTGAGTAGGCTGGGTCTCTATTCCATGGAGTGCAGGAGGATGAGGGGAGATCTTATAGAGGTGTACAAAGTCATGAGAGGAATAGATCGGGTAGATGCACAGGGTCTTTTGCCCAGAGTAGGGGAATCGAGAACCAGAGGACACAGGTTCAAAGTGAAAGGGAAGAGATTCAATAGGAATCAGAGGGGTAACTTTTTCGCACCGTAGGTGGTGGGTGTATGGAACAAGCTGCCAGAGGAGGTAGTTGAGGCTGGGACTATCCCATTGTTTAAGAAACAGTTGGACAGGTACATGGATAGGACAGGTTTGGAGGGTTATGGACAAAGCGCAGGCAAGTGGGACTAGGGTAGCTGGGATATTGTTGGCCGGTGTGGGTGAGTTGGGCCGAAGGGCCTGTTTCCACACTGTATTAATCTATCACTATGACACAGCTGAGATTTAGCAAATATTTAGACTGGTACATGTATACAACAAGTTAGAAACATGGAAAATAGGTGCAGGGGTAGGCCATTCGGCCCATCGAGCCAGCACCGCCATTCAATATGATCACGGCTGATCATCCAAAATCAGTACCCTGTTCCTGCTTTCTCCCCATATCACTTGATTCCATTAGCCGTTAGGTTTAAAGGGATATGGGCCAAATGCAGGCAGGTGGGACTAGTGGAGATGGGACATGTTGGTCGATGTGGACAAGTTGGGGTGTAGGGCATTGTTTCCACACTGTATCCACACTCTGGGAGTGAGCAGAGCAGAAGAGGAATTTACCCCAGTAGAGTCTTGGGGGCTACATTGTGACCTGGCAGTTGATCCTGGGCTGTTTCTTGAGCTCATGATGGACATTAGCTGCAGCAATATCAGGTTGAAGACAGAGGTCAGGGTGAAAATGGGATGGAGAATTAAAGTGACTGAAGATTAGATTCACCCAACAGACTGGACAGAAGTGGTCACCCTTCAAACTGGATCGATCACTCAGCATTTATATCAATGCTAGATTTTAAAATATTTAAATAAAGCTTGGAATAAAACAGCCAAATAAAGTAGAGTTATAGAGTGATACAGCGTGGAACGTGGCCCTTTGGCCCAACTTGCCCACACCAACCAACATGTCCCAGCTACCCTAGTCCTACCTGCCTGCGTTTGGTCCATATCCCTCCAAACCTGTCAATAGACAATAAGTGCAGGAGGAGCCAGCACCGCCATTCAATGTGATCATTGCTGATCATCCACAATCAGTACCCCGTTCCTGCCTTCTCCCCATATCCCCTGACTCTGCTATCTTCAAAGAGCCCCATCTAGCTCTCTCTTGAAAGTATCCAGAGAACCGGCCTCCACCGCCCTCTGTCCTATCCATGTAGTGGTCACGCTTCAAAAATACCCAGAATAAAACTGGATCGTCCACCCAACATCCACATCAACACTGGATGCTTTAATAATTAAATAAAGACAAAGATAAAATCATTGCCACACAACTCCAAGTGCAGCTTTTAGAGGATGATTGTACCTTAGAGTATTGTCAGCACCGGCCATGAGATAGTAGAACACATTAAATGTGCCCTCGGTCCCAGGATGCTTGGATACCCTGACCTTCTCCAGAAGCATAGTCTGTAAAAAGAGCAATAGACCTCAAGTGTCTGCATTTTATAAATATTAAACAGATCTATTGAATTAATTTGGTAAAAGTATTTAAAACGACAAACCACATCCACCATTCTTAGACACACAAATTAATTGGAAGTCACATTGAAACATATACAGTTCGAAGACAAGACTGTAGTTGTTTGGGTTTTTTTATTTTTATTTTCTTTATTCTCTCTCCCATTATGTACTATGTTTACATATTCTATTGCGCTGCAGCAAACAAGAGTTTAATTGTCCTATCTGGGACATATGACAATAACACACTCTTGACCCTCTCTTGACTTGAAAAAGGGTCTCGAATGGGTGAAGAAAACGTCACCCATTCCTTCTCTCCAGAGATGCTGCCTGTCCTGCTGAGTTGCTCCAGCATTTTGTGTCTACTGTGGATCAATGATTGCGGGTCAGGAGAAGAAACAGGAGAAGGCAGCGGTTGAGTTGCTGCCTTACAGTGAATGCAGCACCAGGAGACCTGGGTTCGATCCCGACTACGGGCGCTGTCTGTACGGAGTTTGTACGTTCTCCCCGTGACCTGCGTGGGTTTTCCCCGAGATCTTCGGTTTCCTCCCACACTCCAAAGACGTACAGGTTTGTAGGTTAATTGGCATGGTGCAAATGTAAAAAATGTCCCGAGTGGGTGTAGGATAGTGTTAATGTGCGGGGATCAGTGGTCGGCGCAGACCCGGTGGGCTGAAGGGCCTGTTTCCACGCTGTATCTCTAAACTGCAAAAAAAGACCAGCATGCTGTGTAGGAAGGAACTGAGGATGCCGGATTAAACCGAAGATAGACACAATATGCTGGGAGTAACTGAATGGGACAGGCAGCATCTCTGGAGAGAAGGAATGGGTGAGGTCCCGCTGAGTTACTCCAGCGTTTTGTGTCGAAACCAAAACATTTTTGAAAACAATTAAAACAAAATATTAACTTTATCCGTTGTAGTGTTAAGTTGCTCATCGTAGTGTGACCTGATTCCTCACTGTAATTGGCAACTAAATACTGTAATATTGGGCTCCATCAGTTCAGAGCAGTGCTGAACTACTGTCTACCTCATTGGTGACCCTCGGACTATCCTTGATCGGACTTTACTGGCTTTACCTTGCACTAAACATTATTCCCTTATCTACACTGTGAATGGCTTGATTGTAATCATGTGTTGTCTTTCTGCTGGCTGGTTAGCACACAACAAAAGCTTTTCACTGTACCTCGGTCTTTTCACTAAACTGAAACTGAACTGATCTTTGGACTCCACAAGAGATTTAGGGTTTAAGTATAGTTGATGAAAAGCTGATACTAACAGTCTGACCTGGTCAAACATCACATCAATAGTTAAGAGAGCGCAGCAGCGTTTGCAATTTCTGTGTCGGATGAGAAGAGCTCGCCTCCCCCATCCCGTCCTCACCACTTTCTACAGGGGCACCATAGAGAGCATTCTGACCAGTTGCATCTCTGTCTGGTTTGGGGACTGTGAAGCCTCCGACCGGAAGTCCGTGCAGGACGGCTGAAAAAATCATCAGGACTTCACTCCCCTCAATCGGGGACATTGTGAGCAAACATTGCTTGTCTAAGGCCAGCAGTATCATGAAGGACCCCACACATCTCCATCATGGGCTGTTCACTCTGATGCCCTCGGGCAAAAGATATCATAGCATAAGGAGCAGAACGGCCAGGTTTTGCAACAGCTTCTTCCCACGAGCCATCAGACTCTTGAATGCCATGTAAATGGGCAACCACCATTATCCATTTTATCTTTTTATCCATTTTGTTTATTTTTGTGTTGCACTGGGGAGCCAAATGCAACGGAATTTCGTTTAGAATTGCATATATCGATGTATTTCTAAATGACAATAAAGTTTTGATTGATTGATAAATAGTTGTCAGTTGAGTTGAGACCTCTGTGCAAATTTGCATGTATCAAAATCCAGGCATTCGAGAAGAGACATGTCACAACTTTGCAGCAAATTCCTATTTTCCGACAATGCAGAAGATAAGAGAACGGTTATACATTTCTCACCTGTACAGAGGCCGAAGCCACCTGTCCAGCCTGATCAAAGTCAAGTGAGACAATCTCCGAGAAGCGGGTGGCGTTGCTGTTCATACTTGTCGAGCTGTTGCCGAAGGCTTCCAAAACTGAACACACTGCCTGCCATTTCTCCACTAAACATTCCAAAAACACAAGAGAAATTACAGAAAGTTTAAAATGAATGAATTAATACGTTTATTAGCCAAGTATTCACATACAAGGAATTTGCCTTGGTGCTCCACCCATAAGTGACATGACATACAGTGACAGTTAGGAATGACACATAAAACATTAAACATTAATACTAAAACATTATTGATTAAACATGTGAATTAAATAAAATACCAGATTAAAAGTTGAAATACTGTCCCGCCAACTATGATATTGCTTCAATTTGCTGAATAATCATCGAATGAAGGAAGTGCCTGGTTCCCTATCTTACCAAACGGAGCTGGAATTACTGAATTTATGAACTAGTTTTTTTATCCATTCTGGATTAGCTTCAAGTTTGAAGAAGTTAAGTAACTTGAAACAATGCGCACCAATCCAGAATCATTCACTATTGAATAAATCTCATTCTGACCATGTGGGTTGCGATAGTCCATTGTTCCAACTCCGCATTTTCAAATTGTACGCTCCAGGCGATCTAATGAAGGTTAAATACAGGCTGCTCCGTGTTCCTGGAGAATTAGCTCTCCATGACAAAGCAAATCATCCTCTGAGTCTTCAGAGCACCTACAGATTCAGGGACAGTTTCTTCCCAACTGTTATCAAGCAATTGAACCATCCTACCACAAATATAGAGCAATGCTGAACTACTATCTACCTCATTGGAGATCCTCGGACTATCTTTGATCGGACTTTATTGGCTTTATCTTGCAGTAAACATTATTCCCTTTATCCTATATCTGTACCCTGTGGACGGCTCGATTGTAATCATGTTTTGTCTTTCCGCTGGCTGGTTAGCACGCAACAAAAGCTTTTCGCTGTACCTCGGTACACGTGACAATAAACTAAACTGAACTGACCAGAAAAAAAGGCCCTGGAGCGGTTAAAATACAGCTTCTAATGAAAGTAATCCCAACATTTATGCATAATAAAAATCAAACATTTGCAGATTCATTTATGTTCCTACCAGTCACAATTTTCCCTGTGCTCCCAGCAATTGTAACCAGATACTGAACGAGATGTTGACTGTTTGTCGTTTTTCCACTGCCACTTCTGCCCAGAAGAACGATGGATTGGTCCTGCCTGGTGGTGAGAAGGTTTCTGTAGGCAGCTTGTGCAACAGCGTAGACATGCGGGGATGTGTCCTCTCTGCGACATCCTTTAAACATGTGCATAACCTGAAACACCAATACATGATCACGGTTTGCACTGATTCCCAAATTACATTGATCAGAGAAAACATCTGACGAGTTTGGTGTATTTAGATGGAGAGCATTTTACATTTAGTTATTTAAACAAAAAGTACTTTTAAAGTTATACAAAAACAAATCTCCTTATGAACCTATGTGTTCATTTAAGAAATGTTGAGTATTTTCAGCTCAAGCCTCTTGACCATCAAAGATGACTCATTTCTGGCCCTTTTTGGTAAAAACTCAAACTTGAAGGCCTCTTCTCAAATGAGCAACAGGTTGGGGTGGGAGATTGCAACCTTCACGTGGTCCGCCCCGTTTCGACGAATGCAATCAACCTGGCGTGCACAATCAAATAAGATCAAATAGAACAAGTTGACCTACAACTTTAGGCTGTGCACGCCATACGCAAGAAGAAGAAGAAGCAACAGGTTCATCATTATATACCATTAACATCAGTCCTCTCCCTGATCAGACTTTGAGAGAGAATTGAAAAAATAAATAAAATTGAAAACACTATAATGTTTCAAATTCAAGTTGGGGCATTCCCTTTGGATGTACTAGCATAAGAGCACAGGTCCTCCACTGATTTTGTATTGTATTGTATGTATTGTATTCAAATTGATTGTCATTGTCTCAATTTGAGACAAGGAAATGAATTTCCCTTACAGGCAGTATCATAAAAAATAAAAAAATCATAAAAAATAAATAAATAATAAATAAATAATAAGACATATTAAAATTGAAATTGACTTAAAAAAAGCACAAACACAGAAAGTCCACAACACAACATAACATAAATGGCACCAAGGTGAGGATGGCACCATAGCCCAGCCAGCCTCCCCTCCGTGTTCATCCGTGGTCGGGGCCTTCCGAGCACCCGCAGTCGCCACCCCGGGTGGCCCCAGCACCTGATGGTCCGACACCTCCTTTAATCCGGACAAAATTACAAGAGCACATTTGAAATCCCACCCGGAAGTCGTGAGATCTCACCCAGCCTAGGCTGGGTGAGATCTCAAATCCATTGGGACTTCCTCGGCTGATCGTCGGATCCACTTTGCCCACTGTGCCAGCAGATCCGTTCCCGTAACCGACTTCCGAGGCCGACTTTGCGGGCCGGTATCTCGGCGGGTTAGGCGGAACTTTCCGGTGCCGTTGGATTCCTCTCGGAGGCCGTGACCTCTGTTGGTCTGGCAAAACGGGTAAAATTCTGCAAGGCTCTGGACCCAAGGATTCCGGAAAATCAGTGATGTATCAAATATTTTAGGCCCTCTTCAAAGGAAAAATCGGCGGTACATCTTTTGCTACACCTACTTTTACAAGTCAACTTTAAAAAAACTTATTTGCCCAATTCAGTGTCCAGGGTTCTCATCAGTTTCAACAATTGTAGTATTCTCAAAAAAAGGCTCAGTAGTACTCCATGGTTACAACACCAATATTTAGGCATTTTGGAAAATAGCCCTACTGCTTGCTATTTGGATTGCTTAATTATTAAATATTTTGCACGAGGATAAAAAAACGGTCTTTTTTTCAATTACTTAGTGTAAGAAATTTTAGCAATAATGACAGTACTTAGGCAATATGTTTCATGACATTCATATAGTATTTGTACTATTTACCCGAAACTATTTTATATGCAAGTCAGAAATGCTGAAATGAATTGAAGGCGTCTCTGCAATGAGTGTGGCTGAAATTCCATAGTTTAAAGTAAATTAATAATCAATAATTTTGATTATTACCAAAACATTGCGGGAGAATAAAGAGGAAGGAGATTGGACTTCACTGCCTTACAGCACAGTGAGGAACGTGGGGAATCAGCTGTGGCGGATGTTTATGTAGTTGTGTGTCTTGTTGCTTTTTATAGTATGACTGTATGGTAATTTGACTTTCACTGTATCTTAATTGGTACACGTGACAATAAACTGACCTTGAAACCTTGAATACTGAAGACGTACCTTCTCGGAGTACATTGACGGTGAGCTGAGCGGATTGACAACGACCATGTTGGCCCCGGTGTACGTGTGGGTTAGGTTACCTCCATACCGTTGGCGTATTGTGTGCAGAACACTCGATTCATTGAGATACAACAAGGATGCAAAATCTTCCACTCGGTCATAGCTTGGTGGATTGGCCTGTTAAGTGAAACACGTGGAATAAAGGCCAAGGATACAGCACTTGATTTCATGTCAAGATTAAAACAAATCACGCATGGCAATGGATTAGTGCCGACAAACGTGACCAATGGGCAATCTCAGTGGCACAGCAGATACACAACAGGCTGCTGTCACAACCTTGCTGTTTGGTTTCCAAGGCAAAAATGAAGTTTAGAGCCTAGTTTGTTTTTAGTTTCATTTTTGACATACAGCACGGCCCACCAAGTCCGCACCGACCAGCGATCCCTGCACGCTAACACTATCCAACACACACTAGGACAATTCACATTTATACCAAGCCAATTAGCCTACAAACCTGCACGTCTTTGGAGTGTGGGGGGGAAACCAGAGATCCCAGAGAAAACCCACGCAGGTCACGGGGAGAACGTACGAACTCTGTACAGACAGCACCCGTAGTCAGGATCGAACACGGGTCTCTGGCGCAGTGAGGTAGCAACTCTACCGCTGCGCCACCGTGCCGCTAACATTTGTATCCAAAGACAAACAAAATCTCAAATAACTCGTATAAATCGGCGTAGGCAAAGTGGACCAGTTTCCAAGCTGTATGACTACCTCAAAATAATATCAATAATTGAGAATCAAAATATTCTTGATGTTGTCAGTTGGTAAGGTGTACTTGAACTGTACAACCCCTCCCCCTACTGACGTGGGGTAGACTGACCATGACTCCCCCCTCCCCCAATATTTGCACAATCCCAATCCTTTCCAATCGTCACTTTAATTTCATGTTTCATGTATTTTGTTTTGTGGCTGTTGGCAGATCAATTTCCCTCCTGGGATAAATGAGATGCTATCGTATCGTAGACTTGCCTTTTCCACATCATCTTCATCCACATCCAGAATTGTCCCATCATGATCCAGTTTAATTTTCACTTTACCTTCTGGGAGTTTGGAGGCTGCAGCATCAGTTTTTAAACAAGTAGCTGTAACAGCAAATAGAATATTAAGCATTAAGTTGCAAGCTTAGTTTTAGACACCGAGTCTGCACCGACCAGCAATCCCTGCACATTAACACTGTCCTACACACTAGGGACAATTTACATTTATATCAAGCCAATTAACCTGTACGTCTTTGGAATGTGGGAGGAAACCGAAGATCTCAGAGAAAACCCACGCAGGTCACGGGGAGAACGTACAAACTCCGTACAGACAGATCGAACCCGGGACCCCGGTGCCACAAGTGCTGTCAGGCAGCAACTCTACCACTGCGCCACCGTGACCTCCCTGCAGCACCGTGCTCCTGCCGCATGCAATACAAGCAAGGAATATTCTACATATAGATTACATGAACTCAATAGTTACAAAGTCTAGTGTTAAGTTAAATTCAGTTAAGTCTGATCAAGGATAGTCTGAGGGTCTTCAATAAGGTAGATGGGAGGGTAGGGCCACTCTTTAGTTGGTGGTAGGATGGTTCAGTTGCCTAACAACAGCTTCTGTGCCATGCTTTCTGCGGCCATGTTTGATAAGCATAAATGATAGGAGCAGTGTGTAAGAAAGAACTGCAGATGCTGGTTTAAATCGAAGGTAGACACAAAAAAGCTGGAGTAACTCAGTGGGTGAGGCAGCATCTCTGGGGAGAAGGAATGGGCGACGTTTTGAGTCGAGACCCTTCTACAGACTAATCAGTCTGAAGAAGGGTCTCGACCCGAAACGTCACCTGTTCCTTCTCTCCAGAGATGCTGCCTCAGTTGGGGCAGTATCTACTCCGCCATTCAATCATGGCTGCTCCAACTCTCCCCCTCAACCCCATTCTCCAGCCTTCTCCCCATAACCCCCAACACCCGCACTAATGTTTACTCTGCCCTGCTCACATTTCCCCATTATTTTCAAGAATAATCCAGATTTCCAGAGAAGCAATAATGAATATAATTTATAATTACCCAGTGAAAAGCCATCTTTATGGACCAGCCACACCTTATCTGCTTCAAACCATGCCTGCTCTGCAGCAATCTGCTCCTCCGTCTTCACCTGCAGTGGGATTAAATCAAGAGTCAAGAGTCAAGTGTTTTATTGTCATGTGTCCCAGATAGAACAATGAAATTCTTACTTGCTGCAGCACAACAGAATATGTAAACATAGTGTGATATGATAAACGAGAGAGAGAAAAGAAAAGTTCAGTGTATATATATACACATATATACTCACAATATATTTATATATGTATATATATATACATATAAATCCATAGTAAAGGCAACGCTAGGCTTTCTGACATCCACGAGAACGTTCCAACACCATAGAAGTTTTGAAACAAGTTACTGCATTGCATAACTTTGAATTTGCTCACACTATTAGGTTGGCCAGAACATTCTGCTTGACTGGTTGGATTAACTGTTACCCATTTTTGGGCCATATAATTTCCTTGTTCAACCCTCCAGAGCTTCAAATATGCAACATTACTTCAAGGAATTTAAAGTGTCAATTACCCAGTGCTGGAAACTATATAAGGAAAATAGTATAATTGGAATATTATTTTCTTGGTCTCTTTCAGCTATAATTTATATTTTAACATCTAACGTCAACTTCCATAAACTAAAGTAATAGGAGCAGAATTAGTCCATTCAGCCCATCACGTCTACTCCACCATTCAATCATGGCTGATCTATCTTTCCCCCTTGTCCCCATTCTCCAGCCTTCTCCCCATAACCTCTGCACCCGGGCTATTCAAGAATCTATCTATCTCTGCCTAAAAATATCCATTGACTTGATATGAATTCCACAGATTCACCACCCTCCCCATCCCCTTCCTAAAGGAACCTTCCTTTAATTCTGATGCTGTGACCTCTGCTCTTGGACTCTCCCACTAGTGGAAACATCCTCTCCACATCCACTCTATCTGGGAACTTCAGTAAGTTACACTGTGTTTCTCAGAACTTTTACATGATTTGTACAAATGAGAATCCATTAATAATATCTGTTCTTTGCATGTTGACTGACAGCTGGAAAAGCTTACATCCTACAATACGTAGCACATCATTACTCAGCTGAAAAAGTAAATTATACCTTTCGCCATATCTTTTATCTGCAAATTTACTATATCATAGCAACAATTTTTAAACTTTAAATTAATGTTCACTTGTACTTAGATAGACACAAAATGCTGGAGTAACTCAGCGGGAGAGGCAGCATCTCTGGAGAGAAGGAATGGATGACGTTTCGGGTCGAGACCTTTCTTCAGTCTGAAGAAGGGTCTCGACCCGAAACGTCACCCATTCCTTCTCTCCAGAGATGCTTCGGGTCTTCAGACATAGAAACATAGAAAATAGGTGCAGGAGTGGGCCAATTGGCCCTTCGAGCCTGCACCGCCATTCAATATGATCATGGCTGATCATCCAGAATCTGTACCCTGTTCCTGCTTTCTCCCCCCATATCCCTTGATTCCGTTAGCACTAAGAACTAAATCTAAATCTCTCTTGAAAACACCCAATGAATTGGCCTCCACTGCCTGTCAGAGAATTTCACAGATTCACAATTCTCTGGGTGAAAACGTTTTTCCTCATCTCAGTCGACCCCTTATTCTTAAGAAGGGTCTCGACTGGAAACGTCACCCATCGCTTCTCTCCAGAGATGCTGCCTGTGCCCGCTGAGTTACTCCAGCTGTTTGTGTCTATCTTCAGGATAACAGTGAACTTTCACATTCCAGCTATTTTAATATACTCCAACTTGGATCATCTCTTTTACTGTTCTGATTAATCTGGAGGAACAGTACCTAACCTTTTAATTAAAAATGCTTCTGGACATGGCACTGACTTTAACAATTTCAAATAATGATTCCTTATTTCAGATTTATACCTCCTCTTTATCCATCTTTTATTTCTGTGTTCCATTACTGCATCATTTACCTTGCACAGCATCTCATCGGTTCCATTAGCTTTCATGCCTCTCACTCAATCATAGACCTTTTTCTATTCTCATCTCCATTTTCCTTGTTTTTCTGCATCTTAAAACTGATTTTGCAATTTGCAATGGTCATTGATCTGAAATATGAACAGTCTCTCTCTAACAGCTGTTGCCTGGTCTGCTAAACATTTCCAGCATTGTGCTTTTGGATGTACTGGCAATATAGCAGCACAGCGTGTGAACACAGATAAAACAAAGCAAGGTAAAAGCAATAACTTGTGTTCTCTTTAAAATGACACCTTTAATTGATGCAAATTTTCCCCTTTGTGACCAGCTGCAATCAAAAGATTACCAAATCAATTAGACAAAAATGCTGGAGAAACTCAGCGGGTGAGGCAGCATCTATGGAGCGAAGGAATAGGTCCATAGGGTCTCGACCCGAAACATCACCAATTCCTTCGCTCCATAGATGCTGCCTCAGCTGCTGGGTTTCTCCAGCATTTTTGTCTACCGTCGATTTTTCCAATATCTGCAGTTCCTTCGAGATATTTGCTGACATAATTGCTGCTCAATTATGGACTTGCCACACATGAGGTATTCAACATTGTGCTGACCAGTGACCCCCCACACACTAACACCATCCTACACACACCAGGGACAATTTACATTCACACCAAGCCAATTAACCTACAAACCTGTACGTTTTTGGAGTGTGGGAAGAAATCGAAGATCTCGGAGAAAACCCACGCCGGTCACGGGGAGGATGTGCAAACTCCAGGCGGTTGTGACAAATTATAAACTTCCAACATTTATACATATAAATGCCATGTATTTATCAACAAGATGGAATGTTCACATTAAAGATAGGTCAGTTATTCTACAACATACAAGTACATCCCAACGATATTCAGGCAGAAGCAGTGTTGAAATGTCAATGCCAACCTGGGGCTGGGTTGAGGTAGATGCTGAGGGAGACTGGAGTATAGCTGCTGGCACTTCTTCCACCCTCTGGTCAGTAGCAGCACAAGACAAGCACAGCAAAAGGAAAGCAAACCACATTTTAAAAA
Source organism: Leucoraja erinaceus (assembly GCF_028641065.1). Lineage (NCBI taxonomy): Eukaryota > Metazoa > Chordata > Chondrichthyes > Rajiformes > Rajidae > Leucoraja > Leucoraja erinaceus. The sequence continues at coordinate 30,270,522 of NC_073404.1, forward strand.
TACGTCATATTTTTTAGCACTGATAGTTCCTGGCTCACTGCCAGCCACATGCCATTTTTCATTTGTGAAAACATATTACTTGAAGTGATGAAAACATCAAGTTATCGCAGACAGTGAAAAGCTACTGAGCCTTAGATGAGGATCGTGTATCCAAGCGACTAACATATCTGAATACTTTTAGTCGGGGGTGGGGAAAAAACAAAATATAATGTAAAAAAGATGATGTCTGGAGTGCAAGGAATTGACTCTTAATGTTCAAATACCGAAATTGTCCACCATTTTAATATTAAGATGAACATGTAAGCCGGCTGTAGAATTCCTATAAATGCCACTTAATGATTAGTGGCACTTTTACAAAATCTACCACACTTACATTCTCAATTCTCAACAGTGCATCAACAGACCTTTTCCCCACTCTAATCAGTCATTTGTGAAACGGAGTCAAGCTTTAAATGCTGCAAATTGCTCATTAGCAGGTCAAGTTTACAGAGAGAAATATATTTGATTAGTGTGGGTGTCAGAGGTTATGGGGAGAAGGCAGGAGAATGGGGTTAGGGGGGAAAGATAGATCAGCCATGATTGAATGGCGGAGTAGACATGATGGGCCGAATGGCCTAATTCTACTCCTATTTCTTATGACCTTATTTCAAGCTGATGTCCGCCTTATCAGCCACGACATTGGTGTGAAGCATAAACCCTTCTTTAAGTCTCCACAGATACTGCTGGATCTGATGAGTACTTTACATATTCAATAAATATGTCTCTGCAACACTTAGTTTCTGCATACAATTCGGATATCTTCATTGTACATCTGAATACTTCTGTCTGATTAATAATTGAAGGAATGCATAGCTAATATTAATACTTTCAGATCACATGCTATGTTTCACTGATTAACCAATGCCCCAGGTACAGAAAAGGAATGATCCTATGCGATACGCATTAAATATGAAGAAGCTATTTTTGCATTTGTTAACATTTAAACTTTACCACCTCCTATTGTGTTGAACAAGTGCATTAAACTTTGGAAGACAACTGGCCCTGACTATCATCTAAGATGGACAATAAACATGGCCTTGCTAACATCTGCAAATAAAACAAAGCAAAAGATGGAGAATTTGATATTGGTGGATTGACTGTAGTGACTGTAACCAACGTCAAAGTAAATGACTTTACAGTGGATGCAACTCACAAAAAGATTTCTTATGGCATGAGACTCATTTGAGGGTTGCCTGTTCAAAACACTCTGGCCTGCAACTATTAGGTCCATCCCAAATGTGCATATACCGAGCGAGTGAAAAACAACATAGGTTCGCAGCTGTGGCGGATTTTGGTGGGTTCACTTTTGAGATGCAATTTATAGAGGAAAACCCCAATCATTTGCCTTTTTCCATTTGCCCAAGAATAGATTTTATGCCCAACTCGCCAGATTTGATAGAAATTGAAAATACCCAAAACAACTACATAATGTGTGAAGAAGGGACTCGACCCGAAACGTCACCCATTCCTTCTCTCCAGAGATGATGCCTGCCCCCGCTGAGTTACTCCAGCTTTTTGCGTCTATCTTCTACATAATTCTCAAAAACAAGGTAATACTTAAAATATGACATGCCTTTCCAGTTTATGCAGTTCTTTATTCTTTTAAACACATACCTCTATTTCTAACCTCATCTTTGCGCATGAAAGCATTCAGCAAATTCATGTAGCGTTTTGTCCTTTGATTACTTTGAAATCAGCTACCTCGGGAGTCTTTCCAACGTCAAACAAATGGTGGGTAAAGGGCCTGTCCCACTTACGCATTTTTTTCGGCGACTTGCCAGCACCCGTCATAGTCGCAGCGGGTCAAAATTGTCAAAATGTTGTAACTCCAGCGGTGACCAGAAAAAGGTACGACTCTTTGGGTGACTTCTCACGACCATGCAGGCGTCACAAGTCGACGTATCGGAGGGGGTGAAGCCTGGTTGGTCGTGAGCAGTCACCCAAAGAGTCGTACCTTTTTCTGGTCGCCGCTGGATTTTCCACATTTTGACAATTTTCGGCCGAAAAAGTCGCCGAAAAAAATTGCGTAAGTGGGACAGGCCGTTTAGAGTCATATCAACAAATGATATTCTGAAACCGATGATGTGAGCTGACTATCATTTTGTTAAAATCTCTACATGGAATAAATTTGTTCAACAATGGTACAGATTGATAGCTTTTCCCCACGCGTTATTTAAACAAGCAAGAATTAGAATGGGATGGAGAACAGAAGTGCCAGGCGAGTGATGTGATAAGAAAAACCAGGTCATGCTTCAGTTCAGGGAATCTTTAAAACTGAACACTGCGACAGGTGTTTTTGGGATGTAAAGTTCCAACAGATATTCAAGCACATCATACACATGTCACAGTTTCAAAGCCTTAAGCCCTTCATGCGTACTCAACAAACACCAATGTAAGTCTAAATACACATCGCAGAATGCAGTATGTCAAAGGCATTAATATAACTAAAACTTCCAAAATCAAAATGGAAAAAACATCATCAAAAATTTGCACTTGGAAAACAGCATGCTAAAAAATTATATTGCCTTTAGACAAGTCTCCAGATTTTCAAGTCTACAAATCTCCAAAAATTCACAAATTGTAAGTATTGCCTTTAAACAAGTCTCCAAATTTTGAGAATTCCATTTCTTTCCATACTTTCAACTTATCCAATTTAAAAGTAGATTGCGAATTATCTAAGGCATTTTGCGAACTTTGTTGGAACCGCTGGAGAAAGGCATCAGCAGGAAATAAACAGGCAGGCAAGGCAGACAAAGGAGCAGTGAGGAGAGGGGAAGATGCACGATAGGATAGACATGAAGGCAGCCTTACAGTCCAGCATGATACACGGGCACAAACACCAGCCCAGACACCTGCCTGCACCAGATCATCGGAGTGGGTCTTGGGATCAAGGCTCTGTGTCGGTGAGACCACAGGTTCCAGCTGTGATAGCAATGCAATGTGAAAGAAACAAAATCCAGATGAAAAAAAATGAGAATGAAGAGAGAAAAGATGAAGTCATCAAGCAAATAACTGCACAGATAAAAACACAGCAAAAGCAAAATGCAGCAAAGACCTTCATCATAACACTTCGGGTTAGTGATTATTATAGTCATTTGGCACAACAAATAAAGATTACAAAGTTAAATTTTTTTTTTCCTTTGGTTTTCCAACTAAAGAGACCAGTTAGTTCCATGCATTCTGTAGTTTTGCACTGTAATATGTGAGATTCAGCACTAGAATTTTGCATATTCTTGCATTGTACAATGACAGCATTTTTTCCCAAACGCCGTGTTGAGCAACACCTTTTCACCACCTGTCCGAGTAATTTGTGGTGTATTACAGATTTTTGTTTGTTGCCAATCCTGTTAAAGTCCTCTAGCTAAATCTCCTCTCTGAGATTAAAAGCACTATATCAATGAAAATAGTTTATACATTGTTAGAAGGTGAATCCTTTGACTACTGACCTTTCGACTACCCAAACTGAGATGGTTGGTAAATAAGATATTTTTGTGTAGATATCATGTGCACCTTCATTGTTTTTGACATTTATGTGAGCAATTGTGGAAAAAATAAAATAAAGTTAAACCTACTGCACAATCAGCCAGGAAGCACAGGAATCATCGTTGATGGGACACGTGATCTGTTTTCTATCAACAGTCAATGCTTTAGCATGCATTTATTTCAGTTAAGTTTGCACTAATCAGACCAATCATTTAATCATTCAGACACTATAACTGATTTGTTAATTAAACACAGTTGTACACTTGAAAAGTGAAGAGTAATTGTATTTGCCAGCATCACTTCACTGACCGATTACACAAATCTATTGCAGCAGCTTTGGTTTATATTGAAATGTGTGGTGGGTGCAATATTACAGCAGGCTTCTGTTTTTATGCATGCATATACCAACGCAAGACACATCCCATGCATGACTATTTTGTTTTACTGGAGTATTGAAAATTCTCTCCAGCCTCATCTGAGCTTCATCCGTGGGAGTCATTTGCTGTGGCATCCTCCAAGCCTACAGATCACACAACCAACATAAACATTAGTCTGTTTTTATTCCGAGATGTCTTTTGTTCTGAGAAGGCTTGACATTAAGAGAGTGGTGGACAGCGAGTTGGGAACCCACCAACTAACTAACTAATACGTTTCTAACTTCCTAAGTTCTATGGACAATAGGTGCAGGAGTAGGCCATTCAGCCCTTCAAGCCAGCACCGCCATTCAATGTGATCATGGCTAATCATCCACAATCAGTACCCCGTTCCTGCCTTCTGCCCATATCCCACTGACTCCGCTATCTTTAAGAGCCTTATCTAGCGCTCTCTTCAAAGTTTCCAGAAAGCCGGCCTCCATCGCCCTCTGAGGCAGAGAATTCCACAGACTCACAACGCTCTGTATGAAAAAAACTGTTTCCTCATCTCTGTTCTAAATGGCTTAACCCTTATTCGTAAACTGTGGCCCTTGGTTCTGGACTCCCCAACATCGGGAACAGAATTCTCAGAGCAGAATTAGGCCATTCAGCCCATCAAGTCTACTCCGCCATTCAATCTATTTTTTCCTCTCAACCCCATTCTCCTGCCTTCTCCCCAGAACCCGTGAAACACTTACTAATCAAGAATCTGTCAATCTCCACATTAAAAATATCCAGTGACTTGGCCCCCACAGCCATTTGTGGCAATGAATTCCACAGATTCACCACCCTCTGACCAAAGAAATTCCTTCTCATCTCCTTCCTAAAGGAGCGTCCTTTTATTCTCCCACTCGTGAAAACATCCTCTCCACATCCACTCTATCCAAGCCTCAATAAAACCTCAAGTTCACCATTTCTATCTCACTGGAGATAATAATTGAGATCAAGGAAATTGGATGTGGAGAGGATGTTTCCACTAGTGGGAGAGTGGCCTGTCCCGCTGAGTTACTCCAGCATTTTGTGTCTATCTTCCAAGCTGAGGCCAGATATGGTGCATTTCTGACCCTTCAGCACACTGGGAACAGGAATCGTTGCTCAACCCCGTTTCATAATCCTTACTTCCACATTTCAGTGGAACGTCCTAGAATTCAAAATAACACCAATACGCACAAAACACAAAGTGCTAAAGAAGGGCCTGACCCAAAACATCTCCTAACCATTCCATCCACAGATGCTGCCTGACCGCTGAGTTCCTCCAGCACTTTGTGTTTTGCTCAAGCTTCTTCTAGCATCTGCAGTTCCTTGTGTCACTAATACGTGCAACTTGATAATTATCAGAGTAATACAGTTCATTGCCTTCTTAGATAGACACAAAATACTGGAGTAAATCAGCCGGAACAGGAGGCATCTCTGGAGAAAAGGTATGGGTGACTTTTCGGGTCTAGACTTCTTCAAACTGGAGAAGGGTCTCGACCCGAAATGTCACCCATTCCTTCTTAACTTTTTACATTATACATTATTGTCCCTTTTTACCTCATTGAAGTGGAAGACAACTTGAAACTGTCAACTTAACATAATGCATGATGACACGGATATAGTAACATACTACTTTTTTTTATTCCACAGTGTGGAACAAAGTGGAAAAAGGCACAATATTTATATAATTTGTAGCTGAAAGTTACGCAGAGAATATAGTCTGTCTGGTCAATTTTTCTACCCAGACAAGCAAATGCAGAAGGTACACAAAAATGCTGGAGAAACTCAGCGGGTGCAGCAGCATCTATGGAGCGAAGGAAATAGGCAACGTTTCGGGCCGAAACCCTTCTTCAGACTGATCGGGGGTGGGGGGGTGGGGAGAAGAAAGCATGCAACAAAAGTTTTTCACCGTACCTCGGTACACGTGGCAATAAACTAAACTGAAGTGAACTTCACGCGCCTATCCCCATGTAATTCCACAGCTTGTTTTCCCCAACAGCCACACACCTGGTTAAAGTAATCTGCTGGAAATTCTTCAGCAATAAGTGAAGGCACCATTTGCTGATCTGGGATTTGTTGCACGCTGGAAGATGTGGTCTCCTTTAAGCAAGTCAAACAGGAAAAGTCGTGTGCTTATGAAGGCAGAGCAGTCATTTGGAAACTTAAACCAAACTTCAAGTTTCAACTTCAAACACTTTTTTTTAAAGCAGATTATCACATTGAGATTTAATTTTGTCCCAACTAGATTATCACAACTCATTTTGTTTGGCATTCATGATATTAGTTTAACTAACACAACACTCGTATTAGTTCCGAAGCTTTTCACGCTACACATGCATGAACTCACATCTAGGCAAGATGCTTCAATACATAAATAAATATATAATCTCAAGCCATAAATACTAACATCACACGTCAATCATAAAGCACTACCAATATTCATAATTTGATTGCCTCATTCCGCGATTTTCAGTATTTGTCGTACACATTAACTTTTTTTCCCACCGCTTAAAAGAAAATAGGATGTACAAGATGCAATGGCAATTTGTCTTGATAATCTTAAGCACTGCCATACATTCTTTATGGATCAAAGACAGGCTTTTGGTGAGATATCTTCTTAGGTTTTAGTGCATATCTTTGCATTCCTTTGCTTCCTCCAACACAATAGCATGCACGTACGTGCGTGTTAGTTAGCCACACACAGTGTACCTCGCTTGTAGGCAGCGCTGCCACTCGTGGCTCACTCAGCACTCCCCCAGTCTCCGGGGAAGGTGAATTGAGCCTTGTAGCAGGAACGCTATTAGAAATATCCTCTTTCTTCTCCGGGGATTTCACCCGAATTTTGCGATCTTTACTTTTCCCTCGCGCCATTAGACTGGTCAACCCTGTCGAGATATCGTCTTTCTCCATTTTCTTTGTTGGAATTACTGTTTCTGCTTTGGGAGGAATAGGAACATTCTTCTCATCCTTCAGCCTCATTGCCTTGACTCCATCAGTCCTCGGTCCTGCCTTTGTTACTGAGATGCTTTTACCTTCCACCTTTTTCTCTGCCACTTGCTCCTTCTGCTTCATCGCTGCGGATTTTTCCTTTTCGCTTCTTCCTTCTCCTGGTACAACCTTCCGTATCACTTTCCTGACTATTCTAACCACCCTCTTCTTCGGAAGTTCCTCCCCTTCTGGAGGCAACTGCCGCTGATTTGTGTTATTCATGTTATTCTTCAGCTCCTCTTGTGCATTGAATGCCCCGTCAGACAATCGCTTTGAATGTTCACCTTCTCCGTTCAGCTCGGGCTGTGCCCCACAGATCTCTTCCGTTCTGACCTTCAGTGCATCATTATGTTCATCTCTTTCTGACTACAGTTATGCAGTATAAGAAAAGACATTGCATAAATTAAAAGAGAAGAAAAAGCAAGACAGCAGCAAAAGAAAGCAGAAAAAAATGCAGTGTGTGAATGACAGTAAGAATATAGTATTTGCAAAGTCCCTGATTTATGTCCAACCATTCTTGTGAGTCAGGTAAAAATGCTAGGTTACCTATTTTGCTTAAAAACCACATTTCACGTGACAGTATTTTCCTGTCAAGTAATCAATATAATCTTGGAAGGTAGACAAAAATGCTGGAGAAACTCAGCGGGTGAGGCAGCATCTATGGAGCAAAGTAATGGGTGACGTTTCGGGTCGAGACCCTTCTTAGAGGGTTACTTCGCTCCATAGATGCTGCCTCACCCGCTGAGTTTCTCCAGCATTTTTGACTACCTTAGATTTTTCCAGCATCTGCAGTTCTTTCTTAAATATAATCATGGATGTTTTCTTTAATTCAAATTATCCAATTATTTGATGTATAATATAAAATGTGTAAAGCAGAAGCAAAATTGTAACCATATATTTTTTAATCTGTACAAAATAATGTAAGGTCAGTTCATCCAATTATTTTTTTGCTATGTGGCGTACTGTATGTATATTGTTAATATTACAAATCTAACAAAGTTGTGGACTCTGCACTGTAAGATGACATTACATGTTAAAGTTTCAAAATGTAGAAAATACAAGACAATTATAAATAAGTATTCAGTTCATGTTTGGCTGCAGAATATATTGAAATTGCATAGAAATTAAGATATTGTTCTGGTCACGCAAGCCGCTTTGAAGATGGAGAAATGTTCAAAATCCACTAAGAATTAGCATAAACCTAGTTTCTCTTTCAATCATATGTGAAAAATCAAATGTTCCTGTGAATTTTTAAGCAAACATCGATCGTGAACTGGTTGGAAATGACACAAACCGAATGAAAATTAAATAGTCTGTTGCTGGGATGAATATTGTTGTATAAATGTGCTTTCTAATCAAACTCTCACGAAAAGATATATAGCTACTGGACAAAGCTAGTTGTCAGCAGAAAAGTGGGTACACTTTTCATGTAATTGAAGGGTCTTGACCCGAAAACGTCACCTCTTCCTTCGCTCCATAGATGCTGCCTCACTCGCTGAGTTTCTCCAGCATTTTTGTCTACTTTCATGTAATTGTGGTCATTTTCCAGAAGTTATTGTATTGATAATTGTTACTAATTGAGCAGCAACTTTGGCTTTGAAGAAACATTTTCTTAAAAGATTTCTCATCTCCAAGCAATACTTAATTAAGGATATTAATGCTTTTATCTTGTGCTCCGAGGCAAGGATTAATTGTTTTGTAATGAGCGCTAATTTTTACTATTTATATTTTGTATTGTTTCAGAATTGTTTTAACTGCATTTATCTTCTGCCTAAAATTCCAATGAACAACTAAATACCCCAAACTGTAATCTTCTAATAATTCACCATTTATTTCTAATATACATTGATTCTGTGTTGATTTAGTGGTAGATGACTTTAACTATTAAAATGCATTTTTGTTCATAAGTTCATGTTCTAGGAGCAGAGTTAGGCAATTCTGCCCATCAAGTCTACTCCGCCATTCAAACACGGCTGATCTATCTTTCTCTCCTAACCTCATTCTCCTGCCTTCGTTCCATAACCCCTGGCACCCGTACTAATCAAAAATCTGCTGATTGCCGCCTTAAAAAATACCCAATGACTTTGCCTCCGCAGCCATCTGTGGCAATTAATTCCACAGATTCACCACCCTCTGACTAAAAAAATTCCTTCCCATCTCCTTTCTAAAGGTACGTCCTTTTATTCTGAGCCTATGGCTAAACGATCCTACATTTTTATGCATAAGATTCAAGCCTACCATAATCATCCATGCTAGCTCTTGGTTCTAACATGAAAAACTAAATCTAATTTTTACAACACATCTGAGTGAAAATGTGGCACTTCCTGACATATCCACCCACAAGCTTTTGCTTTATGCTGCCAATGGTGTCATTGTTTTATCTTAAGCCATAAACTGTCTCAGCTTAAAGAATTCCAAAAGTACAAATCAGCTAACATTTATTTAATTGCTGTGATCTAGATGATTAGCAGGGAATCCTTGAAACCCTTCCAGGTCTAAAGAAAAGCTCACATCCACCACACCAGCTGATGCAGTCAGCATCAGTCGACTTCTCCATTAATCAGACCAAACAAAACATAAGTGCCCTGGGACATTTATTAAAAAGCATGAAAATAAAGCCAAGATGGAAACTAGATTCAACACATTCTTTCATATGTCAAAAGAAAAATGTTTTAACAACTAGTTTGCACTTCATTTGGTCGGGTCATGTTTTCAGCAACGTGTATGTCAGCTACACAGGAAAATATTTGTGTGGATTAGTATCCTGATGAATTTAAAATCAATTCTGCTCTGAGATAACCGTTGTCATGCTTGTGGATCACCCGTTATGCTTGGAGACTTACAGATGATTCAAGGTTTGCTTCTTGGTCTTGGTCTGGATTTTCTGATCCGAGTGTAGATATTTTCTTTGAAACAGGAATTTCCTCCTTAACCTATTTGTTTACAGGATGAGGATGAGGATGCAACATCACAATCCAAAGCTTGAGTAACATGTTCAACAATTATGATTCAAGAAAAATCTACAAAAAGCTACAATATTAAATATTATTAAAACTCTACCTAAACTTCAGCTAGGTTCCAGAAGTTTGGTAATAAAACTGTCAATTTATAGTACTAAAAAAATAATTCTATATCCAATTGCTAAATTTGGGGCGAATACTTTTAAATAACTGCAACACAGCAAACACTGAACGTAAATTCTATTGTGAACCTATTCTATTGTGAACACGTACTATTTTGGCACGGTTGCGCAGCGGTAGAGTTGCTGCATTACAGCGCTTACAGCGGCAGAGACCCAGGTTCAATTCTGGCCATGGGTGCTGTCTGTAATGAGTTTGTATGTTCTCCCCGTGACCTGCGTGGGTTTTCTCCAAGAACTTCGACTTCCTCCCACGATCTAAAGACGTCTAGGTTTGTAGGTTAATTGGCTTGGTATGAATGTAAAATTATCCCTAGTGAAGGATTGTGTTAATGTGCGGGGATCGCTGGTCGGTGGGGACTCGGCAGGCTGAAGGGCCTGTGTCCAGGCTGTCTCTCTAAACCAAAACTAAATTCCCCATGAGCAGTTTTTAAGATTTCATGTGTATCTTTTTATTCATACTCAGCGTCTACAAAGTGATGCCAATAATTTTCAAAATAAGCGAAATTCTCTGCTGGAGTGACACAGGTTCAGAACGAAATCCCTGACAGAATTGGCAGAAATAATCAATTATTTCATAGGCTGTACCAACAATAATAAATCCCTGAACATCTTCTAATTTCCGACTGACCTCCAGCAATGATGCTCATACTTGTAAACTTCACTCCAAAACTACAGCTGCAAATAATTAAGGCCACAAGAATGTATATTCATGTAGACACAAGGAACTGTAGATGCTGGTTTACAAGGAAAAAAAGATACAAAGTGCTGGAGTAACTCAGCAAGTCGGGCAGCATCTAATGAGAACATGGATAGATGACATTTCAGTTTGGGCCCCCTCTTCAGACTGATTGAGGTAGGGAGGGAGAAAGTTGGAAGAGAGGTGGGGGTGGGACAAGTGATAACTGGATGCAGGTGAGGGGGGGGCGGGGGGTTGATTGCCAAGTGGTTGGAAAAAAGCCGGAGATGAAAAGAGAAAAACTGTGAGATGAGGACAGGAGAGGAGTGAAATGTGAAGCCGGAGGAAGGAATGTCGGTGGAAGAGGTTGGGCAGGAGGGAGGTGCTTGTAGATTAGTTACCAAACATTGGAGAATTCAATGTTCATTGGGTTGTAAACTACCCATATGAGGAATATGAGGTGCTGTTCGTCCAGTTTGCATGTGTCCTCACTCTGGCAATGGAGGAGGCCCAGGACAGCAAAGGTCAGTGTGGCAATGGCAAAGGGAGTTAAAATGGTTAGCAACCGGGAGATCCAACAGGCCTTGTCACACGGAACATATATGTTCAAAGAAATGGGAAACTAGTCTACGCTTGGTCTGGCTGATGTAGAGACCACATCTGCAGCACCGATTGCAGTAGATATTCATACATGTGAGAATATATATTCGTATATACTATTACAAAAGTAAAGGTGCAAGTAAGCATAGGAAATGGTACAACATTGGTTTGGTTTTTACTTGAGGTATTGTGCCAGCTGTATAATAAAGCACCCAAATCTGAAAAAGGACGTTTTGTAATCGTCTGAATACTTCGCCATCTGAATACATTGAATGAAAAGATTTTTAAGAAAGAATTGGTGCGACTACGAATTTCTTTCCACTGTTACGAACGATGTAAATCAATTTATGGAGAAAAATAATCTTTGATAAGTTCTAAGAGCAGAATAAGGCCATTCAGCCCATCGAGTCCACTGCCATTCAATCATGGCTGGTCTATCTTTCCGTCTCAACCCCATTCTCCTGCCTTCTCCCCGTAGCCCGTGACACCCCCTGAATACTCTAAATAACTGCAGTACAGCAAACTCTGAACCTATTGTGAACCTTGCCTGATTTGACACATACAATTTGAATGAATTGGAGGTTAAAAATGCACTTTCCTTTTGCTCCCAGAAAGCAAACCGTGATGAGAAGGCCATGGTGCTGTCATAAAGTGCAAAGTGGAATTATAAAAAAGAAGTCTGTTAGAAAACAGAGGTTTGCCCGCAGCTTGACTGAAAATGGTGGGGCAGATTGGAATGTCCAGGACAATGGCAATGCAGCGACAACTGGAAACACAGGTGACGGACACTGTAAGTACAGAAAAAAGTGGAAAGCACAAAATTACAGCGGAAATCAATGCGAGAAAACTAAACAGTTATTTCATCTGATAGCAAAGCTGATAGCGAAGTAGTTTAAAAGTGTAGCGCTGCAGAATTAGTTCAGCACAGTAAAGGGCCTGTCCCACTTACGCAAATTTATTCGGCGACTTGCCGGCATCCGTCGTAGTCGCAGCTTGTGGCCGAAATTTTCCAACACGTTGAAAATCCAGCGACGACCAGAAAAGGGTATGACACTACTCACGGCCATACAGGCGTCACCCCGCGTGTCGGGGGGGTGTATGGTCGTGAGTAGTCGCCCAAAGAGTCGTACCTTTTTCTGGTCGCCATCTGAATACATTGGATTTTCAACATGTTGAACATTTTCGGCCACCTGCTGCGACTATGATGGGTGTCGGCAAGTCGCCGAAAAAATAGCGTAAGTGGGACAGGCCCTTAAGGAAGACAACAACACAAGACCAAAGTGTTTGACTGGCTTTTGCTCTTTTAATGCACAGGTATCTTCCAATTAAGAACACATTTTAACGGTTAAAGTAACCGGAATTAAGGAGGACTTCAATAATAAGTACACAGTCTGCCAACCCCCCAAAAAAATTGTGACACACAAAACTCAATAAATTTCAGTGATGCTGAACTAGGATCGAGATGGGGGAAACTTGACTCTGAATTATTTCAGGTGCACATTGCTTGGGGCTCTTCAAATACAGTCCGACCCCAGTTAACAAACTGGTTTCATTTTTACTGATGTTTATGTCGGATAATACACAAAGATCTTTCGAGATGGTAACCATAGCGCCACAGCAATGTAATGAATGGCAGCAGAAGCACACAAGGCTGATAAGAAAGACCAAGTGAGGAAGATGACTAAACTTTATTGCCTTCCATCACAGTGAGAAAAGTTGATTCCGATGTGGTGGATGTTTATGTTAAATTCAATTGTGTATTGTGTTATTTTTATTCGTATGGCTGTATGGTAACTCAGATTTCACTGTACCAGTTGGTGCATGTGACACTAAATGTGAACTTAAACTTGAATTGCTGAAAGTGGAGAGAGAGAGATAATCAGTTCTGCCCTTCCCAGGTACAAACCACTGTAAGTGTGTCAGGCTTTTAAATGGAACCATTTTATGGGAGTTCTGGAAGTGTCTACAAATCGGATATTCGTAACCCGTGAACTGCCTTACCTTACAGACCTTATTGAACTGAAACAATATTGTCAAATAAACATGTATTTAACACAAAGAGGACCCAGACCCTCAATGACACAGGTTACGTTTGAATGAGTGGATATTACAGTAGATAAATTAAATGAAGCACTTTTAGTCTCTTTGAAATTTGTGTAACATTTCCTGCCCTCCCATATACTTAGCGATCTAAGGTCATAAGGGATAGGAGCAGGATTAGGCCATTCGGCCCATCAAATCTACTCCGCCATTCAATCATGGCTGATCTATCTCTCCCTCCTTAACCCCATTCTCCTGCCTTCTCCCCTGACATCCCTCCTAATCAAGAATCCATCCATCTCTGCCTTAAAAGTGTCCACTGACTTGGCCTCCACAGCCTTCTGTGGCAAAGAATTCCACAGATTCACCATCCTCTGACTAAAGAAATTCCTCCTCATCTCCTTCCCAAAGGAACGTCCTTTAATTCTGAGTGTGATCTCTAGTCCTAGACTCTCCCACCTGAGGGAGTGCAGCAACGTTCAACTATGGTAGAGAAAAAAGAAAGGCAGAACTTTGAGAGATTGGGGAATGTTGATGTACAAAGGGATCTGAGAATTCTTGTATAAGATGTTTAAGAAGGAACTGCAGATGCTGGAAAATCGAAGGTAGACAAAAATGTTGGAGAAACTCAGCGGGAGAGGCAGCATCTATGGAGAATTCTTGTACATCACTAATGGAAAGCATAGGCGCAAATAGATCAAGCAGTTAAGAAAGTTAATGGTAACGTTGTCTTTATTGCAAGAAGTTTTTTGAATCAGGAACATTGAAGTCATGTATAATTATAAAGAGTCTTCCATTTCAGGACCACCAAAAGCTACAGCACTATCTGGTTCATCTCCACGCCATTGTGGACATTGGGACCGATGCACTACAAGGCCATGAACAATGCTTTCTTCCTGCACCACCCCACACAAAACCTTTCAATTGGAACATTCTGCATTTCATCCTATGACCAGTTACTCTCGAGAGAACTGAATATTGGGAATTTTGATCAAAAATTAAAATGGATGCAGAAGAGTAGACCCTGGTAGGAATTCAACAACATAATTAAAATAGCTTATTGATTTGCATGGCACGAGAACAATAATATGTACTGCCTTCTTCTTCTTCTTGCGTTTGAGGCAGCAGAAGTCTGCAGCAGGGTGATGCCATCCTCAGGTGCCCGCCCTAAAAGGGGCGCATGCTCTGGGTTGGCGCCAAGTTGCGGCACTGCTGCTGTCTCTGTTTGTTGTCATTCGCCTGACTGAGGTCAGTTGACAGGACATAGGTTAGCATATGATGAGTGCTTGACAGCACTGGGCCTGTACTCTCTGAAGTTTAGAAGGTTGAGGGGGGATCTCATTGAAACTTACAGAATAATGAAAGGCATAGATAGAGTGGATGTGGAAAGATGTTTCCACTGGTGGGAGAGTCTAGGACCAGAGGTCACAGCCTGAGAATTAAAAGGCACTCTTTTAGAAAGGAGGTGAGGAGGAACTTCTTTAGTCGGAGGGTAGTTAATTTGTGTAACTCATTGCCACAGTGGATATTTTTAAGGCAGAGATAGATACATTCTTGATTAGAATGGGTGTCAAGGGTTATGGGGAGAAGGCAGGAAAATGGGATTAGGAGGCAGAGATCAGCCATGATTGAATGGCGGGGTAGGCGCGATGGGCCGAATGGCCTAATTCTACTCCTAGAACGTGAACTTACCTTAACGGCAGAAAGACCACATAAAAAATTTGCAAAAAAGTTATACCCAAAACTTGACAAGATGTGATGATTATTTTTTCACCTCATTCTCATTCAAGATCCCACTTGGACCATGGCCATCCTCCTTTCTTCATGATTGTAAATGATCATTTTGCCAGTCAAACACTCCGGGATCTATCGTGACAGAGCCTTACGATAAAAGTGTTGGTTGGTTAGCTTCCTATTTCAGAAAATGTTAGAAAACCAATATCTAAACATCCACTGCAAATAGATTGTAGATGACAGCAAACAATCAACTTGGTACCTGCACGAGAATCCAGTTGTAACTCTGATTATCCAGGAGTCTCTGTTGGTGCCAAACTGTCCGATCTTCCAGACAATTGAATGTTTTTTTCTATTAGTATGTCAACATGCTTTGAATTCACTTTTTTTATGCTGTGTGCTCTTAACATTTTCAACAGACATCGTAGCTGAAAAGGAGTGGGGAAACCAGGCACCCAGTATGCTATGGACAGGGTACGAACCGGGTCCCCAGTGTGTCAGAGACAGGGCAGTAACTTGGTCCCAGCATGTTAGAGACAGGGCAGTAACTTGGTCCCAGCATGTTAGAGACAGGGCAGTAACTTGGTCCCAGCATGTTAGAGACGGGGCAGTAACTTGGTCCCAGCATGTTAGAAGCCGGGCGGGAACAGGGTCCCCAGTGTGTCAGAGACAGATCAGAAACCAGGTCCCAACATGTTCCCAGCATCTAGTTCCCAGCATGTTAGAGACACAGCGGGAACTAGGATCCAGCATGTTTGAGGCAGGTCAGGAACAAGTTACCAGCAGATAGTGGGCATAATCAGGAACCAGCTTATCTGAGGCGGGACAGTAACTTGGTCCCAGCGTGTAGGACGGCGGGTGGGAATTGGGTCCCCAGCTTGTTCGAGGCAGGTCCCCAGGTGTATTAGAGGCACATCAGGATCCGGGTCCCAGCATGTTAGAGGTAGGTCTGGAACGGGTTACTAGCAGTTTAGTGGGACTTTAGATCAGGAACTAGCTCCCAGAATATTAGAGGCAGGAACCAGAACCTGGCATGTTAGAGTTAGGTCAGGAGCGGGTCCCCAGCTTGTTAGAGATAGGTCGGGAACCAAAACACAGCACGTTTGTAACAGGGCAGAAACCGGTTGCCAGTATGTTTGAGGTAGGTCTGGAACCAAGACCCAGCATGTTAGAGGCAATGTAGAACCGGCCCCCAGCACATTACAGGTAGGTCAGGAACTGAGTCCAGCATGGCAGAGATAGGTCGGGAACTGGTCTCCAGCAGTTTAGAGGCAGATCAAGAACTAGCTCCCAGAATGTTAGAGACAGTGTAGGAACCAGGACCTAGAGGTAGGTTAGGAACAGGTCCCCAGCATGTTAGAGGCAGTGCAGGGACCAGTACTCCCAGCGTGTTAGAGGCTGGTTGGGAACTGGTCAACAGCACTTTAGAGGCAGATCAGAAACTAGTTCACATCATGTTAGAGACACGGCAGGAACTAGAGCCTTAGTGCACTGGAACCAGGACCGCACTGATTTGAAATGCAAACATATATTGTGTTAGATGCCGAACCATCAGATCTCTGAATAATAGCCGTGGATTATATGAATTTTACTGTAATATCAAAAAAAGTCATGACTGTTACGTGGCATGATATTTCAAATTAATGAACAGCAGAGAGAAGAGGTTCTTTGCTTTCCATTTTGTCCAAGGTGTAGTAATATACTGATCTCATTAAAAGTGAGTACAAATCAATAAAGAAAGTTAATGCTTCAGTAAACCAAAGGTGATTATTGGAAAATATAAACAAATTACACAAAACTCACATCAATTTCTATTGGTATCCTGCCACATGTTAGTAATCTGTGTACTATCTGCAACCCGGGCTATGCTCTGTCACTCTATAAAGGCAATACACGTCAAACCATGTTAGTTTTAGTTTAGAGATGCAGCGCGGAAACAGGCCCTTCAACCCCACTGAGTCCACACCGACCAGCGATCCCCTCTCATTAACACTATCCTACACACACTAGGGACAATTTTACATTTATACCAAGCCAATTAACCTACAAACCTGTACATTCTTGGAGTGTGGAGAATACCTGCAGATCCACACCGACCAGCGTAAAACCCACATGGTCAGGTACAAACTCTGTACGATCCCCTCTGGGGATGCAGTATCTCATTAACACAGATCCTTTGTGCAGCACACACACCAAAGGGTGCACAATTTTACAAAGCCTTTACATTTTCGGATTTCAGAATGGAAGATTTTTAGCGTAGATTAGGTAGGTAGCGCGGGCGGCTTGAAAAGTCTGGAGCTGCTGCCTCCTCCCGGGTGACCGGGAGACTCATTGCAAACCTACAAGGGGGAAACTGTACCTACCTGTTCGGCGACTGGGGTGTCGCGGAGAGAATACCGCAGATCCCTGGCGGAGGCGCTCCAAACCCACATGGTCAATGTCGGGAGTCGAGCTGGGAACGTACAAACTCTGTACAGACATCGCGGAGCACGGTGGGGGCTCAGGTTTCCAACCCGAACCTACCCCTGGGTCTCCAAATCCAGGGGATGTACAGCGCTCCGGAGTTGTCTTTAAGGCATTGCCCGCTGCTGGTTTCCCACCGTACGCTGCCGACTCCCGATTTGCGGAGCTGGTTGATAGCGCCTCGCAGCCAGGGGTATGTTACATCAGATATCCTTTGTGCAGCAGCAGGATAATGACTATGAACCAAACTATACATGTATACATATGGAGCATTAAACTTATTTTTGAGCATATTTTCCCAACAAAATACCTGGCCATGAGGACAAATTACCAATAGAAGTCACAAATGCTGATGTTTGTGGAGTGGGGCAACTTGATCTTGGTCACATTGATTTTATATTTATGAAATGTATTGGATTGACGGCAAAGAAATCTGATATGAAAGTGGATATAATTTATTCAATTCAAACAACCCCATTACTCAACTTGTAGGAAGACACTGCAGATGCTGGTTTAGACTGAAAATAGACACAAAGTACTGGAGTAACTCAGCAGGACGGGCAACATCTCTGGAGGAAAAGGATGGGTGACGTTTCAGGTTAGAACACTTTAGTCTACCCTTCCTTTGTCTTCAGAGATGCTGCCTGACCCGCTAAGTGATTGCAGTACTTTGTGTCCATCATCCATTTACTCAACTTTTTATTAAAAAACTAAACTCTCACCGCGGGTATGTTGTGTAAATCACATTGCATGAAAAGAAACCTTGATCCACGAGGAGACAACTATGATATTTGATTCCATACACCACTGAACTCCCACTAGTCTGTGTTGAAAATAACAGCAGGTGTTGCTTTAAATCAAAGATAGACTCAAAATACTGGAGTAACTCCGCGGGACAGGCAGCATCTCTGGAGAGAAGGAGTGGGTGACGTTTCGGGTCGAGACCCTTCTTCAGTCTGGACTTTTACAGTTAACAGAGGTTTTTGAGAAAAAGTTAATTCATTCATTACTGAACTGTTCTGTCCGTGGTTTATTGTCAGATTTCAAGATTCAAGACTCAAGAGAGTTTATTGTCAAGAGATATTAAATCTGTACGGGGGTGATCGCTAGTCGGTGCTGACTCGGTTGGCCGAATGGTCTGTTTGCAGTTCTTTCCTACACAAGGAAAACCCCAAGGTGGAGTGTGACACTCATTATTATTTCTTTCCTCATGATACAATGTGATTTTTTTTAAAGCATATTTTCTTGCATTTTGGGAAACAATTATGGGCCTGTCCCACTTATACAACTTTTTCAGCGACTGCCGGCACCCATCATAAGCCGTTGCAGGTCGCAGAAAATTTTCACCATGTTGAAAATCCAGCGGCGACCAGGCACTACGACTCTTTGAGCGACTGAGGAGACAACTCGCATACAGGCGACACTCTGGCGACATGTCGCGGAGTGAAGCCTGTATGGTCGTGAGTAGTCGCCCAGAGTCGTACCTTGTTCTGGTCGCCGCTGGACTTTCAACATGTTGAACATTTTCAACGACCTGCAACAACCTATGACGGGTGCCGGCAGTCGCTGAAAAAGTTGCGTAAGTGGGACAGGCCCGTAACAGAGCAATGGCCATTGCCTATTCCTGGTTTCCCATGGGAAGGATTGGGTTTGTGCAGCAACTTGATCAGATAAGTGCAGCAAACTCCTCCCTCAATCACAGTGCTGATTGCACGGAACCATCCAGAACCTCTCGTGGTAATTTTTCTGATGTCACACGAGATTTTATTTTAATGTGTTTATTTATTTCATGAATATATTCTTACATCATGTGTATATTTGAACTCAGAGTGCATTGTCAGTACTATAACCTTCAGTTATCCTTGTTCGCTTCGAATTAGGAGCGGCATGGTGGCGCAGCGGTAGAGTTGCTGTCTTACAGCGCCAGAGACCATGGTTCGATCCTGACTACGGGTGCTGACTGTATGGAGTTTGGATCTTCTCCTTGTAACTGCGTGGGTTTTCTCCGGGATCTCTGATCTCCTCCCCCACTCCAAAGACATACAGGATTGTAGGTTAATTAGCTTGGTATAATTGTACATTATCCCTAGTGTGTGTGGGATAGTATTCATGTGCGGGGATCGCTGGTCGGTGTGAATTTGGTGGGCTGTAGGGCCTGTTTCCATGCTGTATCTATAAACTAAACTAAACTAAACTACAATCCAAACCTCCAATTCAAGTGTGAGGCTCACCAAATAAATAAAGCTTTAGAAGATACAACAGGGAAGGCATTAGGCCAGTGTAAAAGCACTACCTCGGCCATATTCATATTTGTCCTTTCAATGGAGAGAAGGATTGAGTGACGTTTCGGGTCGAGACCCTTCTTCGGACTGATGTCAGGGGAGAGGGAGATACATAGGTAAGGAAGCGTAAGGTGTGAAAATAGGACAAAGGGAATGGAGATCAAGAAAAAATGTAGAATAGATCCTTGTTAGAAGTTCACAACAAAGGAAACATAGATAAAATGTGGTCGGAGACAGTCAGACTGGTCGGAGAACTGGGGAGGGACAGAGAAGGGGGAGACAGAAGGGTTACTTGAAGTTAGAGAAGTTAATGTTCATACCACTGGGGTGTAAGCTGCCCAGTTTAAACCAGCATCTGCAGTTCCTTCCTACAAATTTGTGCTTTCAGTATTTGGTGTGAGCTCCAGCATTCTGAAAGATAAACCATACATTCCTAACAGCAATTCAAAGATGGAGGAGGAGCTCGGGTTGGGAGAGGGGGATGAAGGGAAGGTTGAGGGAGGATGTTGAAAGACCAAGACTTAGAGGAAAAAAAACCTGATTGCAAAATATAAAGTGAGAAATAAGGGAAATAGTGACAAAGAGAGGAAGAGAGACAGAAAGAACAATGCGACTGACATTCACTTCTATTATTCCTTCCAGCCAATTGAAATACTTTAAAATGTGGTAACTGCAGTAAAATAGCACATAATTGAACTTTCCCCAGTGCTTCTGCTTTCAAACGTTTTGCTCTGTTGGCCATTGTCAAGCAGTGATAAATTCTACTTTGTGATAAATGAGTTCCCAAGAAAAATTAAATGCCCAGGGATTTTTAACCTTTATTATTCCAATTTCCTAAATGAGAGGCAAAACATTAACTTCACAAAAACATTCACTTGGGCCCAGTTGTTTTCAAGAAAGATCACAATGCAATAATCCAATCTCTACTTTTATGGGGAAAAGAGCTCTATCTTACATAAGATGATGTAACTCAACAAGATGGGGGAGGTGGAAGATTGCAACCTTCATGTGGTCCGCCCTGTTTCGACGAATGGATTCAACCTGGCGTGTACAATCAAGTAAGATCAAATAGAACAAACTTTAGTTGTCCTACAACTTTAGGCTGTGCACGCCATACGCAAGAAGAAGAAGAACAAGATGGCCATGTCTGCCTGATCCACTGAGTTACTCCGGCCTTTTGTGTCTGTCTTCGGTTTAAACCAACATCTGCAGTTCCTTCCAACACAAAATGGAAATTATACTGACATGGGGAACTAGAAATATACTTTTTGAGGAAACAACTATAATTTGGAATCAACAAGGGGTCTTCAACCTGAAAAATTAATTAACTTTCTCTTTCCTAAAATGCTGCCTGACTTGCTGAATGCTTGTAGAGTTTTCTGTTTTTCACATCCCCAGAGTATGCAGTTTGCTGACTATCAATTATGGCTGTGAATACAGAAGATGAAACCAATGCGTTCAAACCCAATCCTTTGTAGTATGAGGATTAAATATAGTAGCTATAACACAGTGCACTGCAAAAGAAAACAAGGTGGGCCCAAGGGGAAATATGTTGGCAGGAGTCTAACCTCTACCAGCTGATATCAGGCAACTGAACCATCCTACCAACAGGTAGTCAGCAGTACTGAACTACTATCTACCTCATTGGAGACCCTCGTACTATCTTTGATCAAACTTTCCTGGCTTTATTCATTATAAACATTATTCACGTTATTCCCATTATCAAGTATCTGTACACTGTGGACGGCTCGATTGTATTCATGTATAATCTTTCCACTGACTGGTTAGCACGCAACAATAGCTTTTCACTGTACCTCGGTACACGTGACAATAAACTAAACTCAACTCAAACTCCTGATCTGGGGAGGTGAATAACTAACATCTGAACTTTATTTGACCTCCATCACATTTTAATCAGGATCCACTGGTGTATTCACTTTGGCAATGCAAAGCCAGTATAATGCCACAGTCTAGCGTTAATATACAGGGTGATATCGATTTTTGTATGATAAATAAAATGCATCTAATATATTAAAGGCTAAGATGTCAAATTAAATTACTGGGAAATACATCCACAATATCATAACTACATTTGGTGTCACAGAGCAGCTTCAATAGACAATAGACAATAAGTGCAGGAGTAGGCCATTCGGCCCTTCGAGCCAGCACCGCCATTCAATGTGATCGTGGCTGATCATCCCCAATCAGTACCCCGTTCCTGCCTTCTCCCCATATCTCCTGACTCCGCTATTTTTAAGAGCCCTATCTAGCTCTCTCTTTAAAGCATCCAGAGAACCTGCCTCCACCGTGTCTGAGGCAGAGAATTCCACAGACAGCTTCATGTTAAACATTTACAATGTTCGATGTTTTCTTCACTTAGGAGTCCTATACTCATTATCTAAGCAGAACATTTATCTTGTTTGCAACTTTGTGGTTCGACGGGTGCCGGCAACAAAAGATTTGCACCAGTTCTAAGCAACCATAAAACAGATGTGTAGGAAGGAAGTGCAGATGCTGGTTTAAACTGAAGAGAGACACAAAAAGGTGGGGTAACTCAACAGGACAAGCACATTTTGTATCTATCTTCAACCATGAAACATTAGCTGCAGAGTTGTAGACAAACAAGTGTGAACTAACAGGTTAGTGAATCTGATTGTGAGCATGCCAGATAGAGAAGGAAACTTGGTTGTTGAAATGTAACTGTAATTCATTCTCAAGTCTAGCCCATCTGAACTCTTACATCCAATTTTTTTCTTCTCTGCACTATTTTTCCAAGTCCTTCTCTACAAATCAATATTATTTCACCAAATGCTGTGGCTTATCTTGATGCTGGCATGCCAATCGGAGGGGAAATAAGTTGGATAACTTTTTCTTTTAAGTTTTATATTTTATTTTAAACAATCTTGCTCGCTAATTCCATTTCTTTTTTTTTTTTAAAGTAGAACATAACCTTACAATAAAGAGTTTCATGTGTTTCTTTTTTTTCCACAAGCTTGTAAAGACCTTAACCATTATTTTTTTAGTTTAGTTTAGAGATACAGCATGGAAATAGGCCCTTCGGCCCACCGGGTCTGCGCCGACCAGTGATCCCCACATATTAACACTATCCTACACCCACTAGGGACAATTTTTACATTTACCAAGCCAATTAACCTACAAACCTGTACGTCTTTGGAGTGTGGGAGGAAACCGAAGATCTCGGAGAAAAAACCCACACAGGTCACGGGGGGGAGAACTTGCAAACTCCGTACAGACAGCACCCGTAGTCGGGATGGAACCCGGGTCTCCGGCGCTGCATTCGCTGTAAGGCAACAACTCAACCGCTGACACAGAAATAGTGTTTGAAGGATGTCGGCAGATTAATTAATTAATTATTTTCCTCTTCACAATCAACTCTCAGCTGTTAAAAGCAGAGCTGCATTGCTATTTATTACATAGATTTTGCTCTATTTTTTAAAGTTTATTTCCTTTTGCTCCAGTGTTAAATGTAGAGTTATAGAGTCTTACTATGTGGAAACAGGTCCAACTTGCCCACACCGGCCAACATGTCCCAGCTACACTAGTCCCACCTGCCTGCGTTTGGCCCATATTCCTCTAAACCTGTCCTATCCGTGTTTATCCTATCCGTGATGAATAATAATTCTAAACTGGAGATGTTGAAGAACCAAAAGGCAATGCAGGTCAAAGATATAGATGAGTAAAACTGCTCGCAATAGAGTACAGACAATACAGTTTTGAATCTTCCCAGAATACAAAATGCAAGGGAAGCATATGGTTCATGAGGTGATAGATAACTGGGGTATGGAATAGGAAATATGCCGAGGCAGGCAAGTGTCTTTAGGCTACAAAATCAGCAACTAAAGTTGGGTTTGTTTAACATCTTAAGAATACTTCATGTTGAAGCAGAGAATGCTGGTAACACTGAGCAGAACAGGGTGAATCTGCACAAAGAGAAAGAGAGTTGATATTTCCGATAATATTAACCAGGTTGTTGTTTTCACAGATGCTGCCCCACCTGCTAGGTGTTTCCGGTATTTTCTGATCTTATTTCTGATTTCCAGCATCTGCAATTTTTTTTCGTTTTTTTTTAGTTTAGAGATACAGCGCAGAAACAGGCCCTACGGCCCACAGAGTCTCCGCCGACCAGCGATCCCCGCACGTTAACACTATCACACACACACACACTCAGGACAATTTACATTTATACCAAGCCAATTAACCTACAAACCTGTACGTCTTTGGAGTGTGGGAGGAAACCGAAGATTCGGAGAAAATCCACGTAGGTCACGGGGAGAACGTACAAACTCCGTACAGACAGCACCCGTGGTCGGGATCAAACCCAGGTCTCCGGCGTTGTAAGGCAGCAACTCTACCGCTGCGCCACCGTGCCACCTCAGAAGTATCTCAAAGGTGTCTCAGAAGTAATCGCAAAAGTAGCTGTGCTAAATGCTTAAAACCAATGGTGTACATTGGTGCTTGAACTGTAATGGCAGCAACACAACATAATTTCTTCAAAGAAGAGGACAAGAATACATTTTCCTTCTCACAACTAAAGGGAAATACCTTTCGAAAGTCGGAAATCACTTTGTCACTGCATTGGAACTAATGTAGGCATGACACAAAACTGCTTATAGGTTATATAAAATATATTTCCACGCATCCCATTTCTGAACTATGCATTTCATACTTTTGGTTTAAGAAGCATTTAAACTTAGAATTGACTTTTGTAATTGACATTTGGAAACATAAGTATTTAAAATTGAGGGTGGCTCACAGGCCCATTTTGGACAAAATGATTCAGCAATAGAACCAAGCATGCCTGTAACACTTTCTGCGACCACTAAAAATAGGCACAGGCAAGAAACACATTGGCCGAAATAAAACAGATCTCCAACTTAGAGCAAAGAAAAGTTTGTGTTATTTATGTTACGTTATTAAAAAAAAAGAACACAGGAAGCGATTTAGAATAACTGTTTCAAATACCTTTCTTCGTTTTTCTTGCATCTAGCTTAAAAACCAAACAGGAGCTGCCAATTCTACACACTTCCAACAAGAGCAGATTTGAAGAAGTGCATCAGCTTCCGTTGTGAGGGAGGGAGAAATGTCATAGGCTGTCAAAGTGTTATTTCACTGATACAGCAATGAGACAGCTGGGCAGTTACAGGCCTTCTAAAAATATCAAAGGAATGCATGCAAGTTCCAACAGTTGGTGCTTCACTACAAGTTTATACATCCCAAATTAAATTACTGAAAAACAACTACAGCACCAGTAGAATCTGCCCTCAAATGATCATAGACAATTTTTTTTTTTAAATGTTTTTATTCCCTTTTTGGGTGGGGGGGGGGGGGGAAACAATAGCTGACGTAATGTCAGTCCAAACGGAAATAAAGCACCTCCTTTTCCTGTTCAGAACTAATTTGGGGCATATGCTAACTTGCTTGCTTCAAATGGCTGTTTAACCCTTTACGGTTTGCGGCAGTATTCTTTGGTGCACCGCTGAACCACACACGACTACCACTTATGATTGCCTTTCAACCACCAGGCTCTCAATGGAGATATATTTGCACTTAACATTTTTCTAACTGAATGACGTAGAGATGAACAGACTTCACCGTTGCATGTTCTCCCTGGGACCCCATGGATTGCCCAGTGTTCTTGCACGTTACAATATACATTAATTGGCCACTGTAAATTGCCCAGGATCTGCAGGTGAGTTTAACCATTGTGCCAGTATATATAGAAAGAGGGCTGTTGATGGAAATGTGGGGAAAATAAAACGCGCTTAGTGTAGAATGAGTGTTTGCTGGTCAGCATGAACCCTGTTGACTGGAGTGTCTGTTTCTGTGCTATATGCGAGCACCAGAGCTGAAAGACCACTTGGAAAGAGAAATAGATGGGAGGGAAAGCACCCGTGGCCTTATCGATCATGAGCTTGCAAGCTCCATTGCTCACACTGCAAGAGAGGCTTGCTCGTCAGACAGAATTCTGAGGAACATGCTGATGTCTGAGAAATGACACAACATGCAGGAGTAACTCAGCGGGTCAGACAGCATCTCTGAAGACAAGGAATAGGTGACATTTCAGGTCGGGGCCCATTCTTCAGACTGAGAGTCGGGGAAAGGGAAATAGAGACGGTGATGTAGAGAGATACAGAACAAATGAATGAAAGATATGCAAAAATTTAATAATGATAAAGGGATCAGGCCATTGTTAGCTGTGGGCTGGGTGAAAACGAGTAACAGACAGTGAGACTCAACAAGACAACTTTGAAGTTGGTACAACGACTTGGGTGGGGGAGGGATGGAGAGAGGTAGATGCAAGGGTTACTTGAAGTTAGAGAAATCAATATTCGACCGCTGGGTTGCAGGCTGCCCAAGCTGTCTGAGCAACGCCCAATTCACCAAGATGGAGTTTACTGAGCTATAGAAAACAATATTGAACGTATGTGATAATTTGACCTTTATTGTGAGAAGTCTGGACTTCAATGTAAAGAAGAATGATTGAAATTCACTAAAGTATTGGTGAAACTGCATTTGGAATACTGTGTGCCATTTTGGTCGCTAACCAAGTCTTTTACAAGATTGATTCTTGGGATGGGGAATTTTGTCTTTGAAAAATGATTCACCAAGCTTGGCCTATCATAATCTCATTGATACACATAAAATCCTGAAAGGGAAACAATAATAGAGGCAGCATAATGATGAAAGTGTTCCCAATGGGAGAGTTGAAAACTCGGAAAACAGACTCTGGGTGAGCCATCGGTTTAGGACTAAAGATGAGGAGGGGCTTCTTTTGTGAGGATTGTAAACCTTTGGGATTCTCAACCTGAAGGGACTGTGAATGCTTAAAAAGGACAGAAAATGCTGGAGATACTCAGCACATCATACAGCACCAATGAAGAGAGAAAAGTACTTCACATGGATAGACACAAAATGCTGGACTAATTCAGCGGGTCAGGCAGCATCTCTGGAGAAAAGAACTTGATGACGTTTCGGGTCGGAACCCTTCTTCAACCCTTCTTCACCTTTTCTCAAGAGATGCTGCCTGCCCTGTTGAGTTACTCCAGCATGTTAAGTCTATCTTCAGCATAAACCAGCATCTGTAGTTCCTTGGTAGACACAAAATGCAGGAGTAACTCAGCGTGTGAGGCGGCATCTCTGGAGGGAAGGAATGGGCGACGATTCAGGTCGAGACCCTTCTTCAGACTTCTACAGGAATCTGTAGTTCCTTCCTACACAAAGGAATTAACCTTGATGGCCTTTCATCAAAGCTGTGGATGATCAGTTCTTGAGAACATTCAAGCCAGAGACCATTAGATTTTTGGACACTAAGGTTATCGATGGATATGATATCAAGCAGGAAAGTAGATCTATTATGCTCCATAGATGCTGCTGCACCCGCTGAGTTTCTACAGCTTTTTTGTGTACCTTCAATTTTCCAGCATCTGCAGTTCCTTCTTGAACACTTTGTCTACTCCACTGTGATATCTCCTCAAGGTATGTCTATTTTGAAGAAGTTCTCCTCCTCTCTCCGGAGAGTTTCACAACCTCCTCTCTAACTGCCCCCTCTCTGTGATCCCCCCTGCCCTCCAAAAGCTCCTCCTTTTTCCTTCCTTCTCCTCCCCGCCACCCCCTATCAATCTGAAGAAGGGTTTCGGCCCAAAACGTTGCCTATTTCCTTCGCTCCATAGATGCTGCTGCACCCGCTGAGTTTCTCCAGCTTTTTTGTGTACCCAAGTAGATCTATTACTTTGATGATCAGTCACGATCTTATTGGATGACAAAGCAGGCTGGAAGGGTTATATGATCTGCTCTTATGTTTTTACCAAGATTAGAAACACTGCACATCAGTGAGAGTATCACAAAGATATCCATGGCAAAGAGTCAAGAAACACAGGTGCTGATGCATTTTGTCTAAAAACATCGGCAAATCTCAGCAGGTTTTATGATCGGTAGCTACTATCCACTGTTTTGCAGTATACTGAAAAAGTATGTGTAAATTGTGCAAGTCATCTTTTAAACAAGATATTTAGCAAAATGCTCCTGCTGAACGTGACTAATAATTGCTTTCAAAGTGTGATCAGCCATGATCACATTGAATGGCAGCGCTGACTTGAAGGGCCGAATGGCCTACTCCTGCACCTATTGTCTATTGTCAAATTGAGAACCTGATGAGCATTTCTTGAGTGTGTGAGAAAAAACTGCAGATGCTGGATAAAATTGAAGGTGGACACAAAATGCTGGAGTAACTCTGCGGGTGAGGCAGCATCTATGGAGAGAAGGAATGGGTGACGTTTCGGGTCGAGACCCTTCGGGAAAGTAATGGGATTGGAATGAAAGTCAGAGAGTAATCCTTGAAATACTCTCTCTCTCTCTCTGTCCCTCTCCCTCCCAAGTCATTGTACTAGCTTCAAAGTTGTCTTGTTGAGTCTCATTGTCTGCAACTCGTTTTCACCCAGCCAACAGCCAACAATGACCCATCTCCTTTATCATTTACTTTTTTGCATATTTTTCATTAATTTGTTCTATATCTTTCTCTACATCACCGTCTATATCTCTCATTTCCCTTTCACCTGACTCTCATTCTGAAGAAGGGTCTTGACCCAAAACTGTCTGACCCGCTGAGTTACTCCAGCTTTTTGTCTATCAATAGATGTTGACCCCCATACGGCCCACAGTTTTAATACATCGCTTGTACCCAACAGAGTCAAAGACATTGGCTACATGTCTGACCTCTTATTTCTACCTCATTCTACCTCATTGGAGACCTTGAACTTTCTTTCATAGAACTTTATTGTACTTCAATGTTATATTGTGTGACTTGATCAGACTTGACCTTGCACTAAATGTTGTACTGTTTATCCTTTATCTGTACACTGTGGACAACTTGAATGTATTCATGTATAGTCTTATTTAACTGGATAGCATGCAAACAAAAGGTATTCAATGTACCTCAGTACAGGTGACAATAATAAACTAAACTAAACTAAATATCTCTGCATTAAACTAGTGCCCTTTATCTTTGCACTGTAAATCTGTGGATCCATGTGGAGTCTTTTTTCTTGTCTAGACTTTATGGGCTGAAGGCCTGTTCACTTGCTGTGCTGTTTTATGGAGACTCAAGGAACTGCAGATGCTGGGTTACTAAGAAAGCAACTGCAGTTGCTGGTTTAAGCCCATCGATACAAAAAGTTGGAGTAACTCAGCGGGCCAGGCAGTATCTCTGGTGAGGAGGAATGCTGCCTGTCCCGCAGAGTTACTCCAGATTTTTGTGTCTACTAGGTTTCTATTTATTGATGGACACAAAAAGTTGGAGTAAGTCAGCGGGACAGGCAGCATCTCTATAGACAAGGAACGGGTGACAGGTGACCTTCCAGAATTGTATTTATTTATTTTATTGACTTTTTTATCATTTTTATTATGCATTCAGAATGTTATTTATTGATATTAAATGGCAGAGTTGTTTAATTATGCAGCCTGCCAGAAAAGGACATAGGTTGTTTCCTTCCAATCACCCCTCTGTCTACCCCAGGGGTGGGCAACATTGTTCTGCATAGGGGCCGGGTCGCATGTCTGTGAGCGGATGGTGTGCCACATCTATCACGGGTACACAAAGATCCCGGCCTGGATGGCAGGCATCAAATCACGTGTTCACAGAAGGAAGACAAAAATGCTGGAGGAACTCATGCAATCCTTGCATGTCTCACCCGCTGAGTTTCTCCAGCATTTTTTGTCTACCGTCGACTTTTCCAGCATCTGCAGTTCTTTATGAAACGTGTTCACAGAAGGTGCCGGGCCGTGCTGGCGGCTTTGCGTAGGATGCGGTGCAGACGGATCTCGGCCGCGCTTGGTTGGCCTGGATGATTACGGGGGGGAAAAAATCTGCCTGCGGGCCGGATGATTTTGAGTTACGGGCCGCATTCGGCCCGGGGGCCGTAGGTTGCCGACCCCTGGTCTAACCCCTTGAAATACTATAATTTATTTCTCCATTAGGTGGAGCACGACACAAATTAATGTGTACAACTACCTAGATTTACCAGCAGGTGTCACTACTTACTGTCAGTAATTTGTTCAAATGCACAGTACGTTAGAATATTATTTTACAATTACCATCATATTTTTATTTTGTCTTCACTCCTCCTTCGCCAAAATTACTTTAAAAGTTATTTTAAAAAGTCATCTGTTCAAGCAGCGTGGAAGATTCACAAAGCATCAGCAGAGCTCTGACAATGCACTGACACATTATCTGCTGTGGCCAAAGTGGCAAGAGGCCAGGATTAGAGGAAAGGTTTGTTACGAAAGTAACAGCTTTGGTATTTTTCATATAAATCATCTTTGGGCATTCAAGAGCCTGTGGAACTTCGGATGGATATAGTCATATTTGTAATAATGTCAATCTCTGCCATCTTCTCTACGTAAAGAAAATTAGTAGGTAAAACCATTTATCAGCAAACTAAATCCAGCGTGATTAAATGAGTTGCCTTATACCGGTGGCAGTGGGTGCTAACTAGTACCACTATCTAATGCAATACAGAAGATCCCTGCAAAACATGACTAGCCTTTGGCATCCGTGACAGACGTATAGTGATGCAACTTTCAATAACTGAGTTAGAACTCCAAATACACCACAAGTAGGGAAGTCCAGGACAAACAGCTTAAGGATAAGGGGGAAATCCTTTAAAACCCAGATGAGAAGAACTTTTTCACACAGAGAGTGGTGAATCTCTGGAACTCTCTGCAACAGAGGGTAGTTGAGGCCAGTTCATTGGCTATATTTAAGAGGGAGTTAGATGTGGCCCTTGTGGCTAAGGGGATCAGGGGGTATGGAGAGAACTGGCAGGTACGGGATAAAGTTGGAGGATCAGCCAATCATATTGAATGGCGGTGCAGGCTCGAAGGGCAGAATGAGGCCTACTCATACACCTAATTTCTATGTTTCTATGTTTCTACAGGCTACGTTTCGGGCCGAAACCCTTCTTCAGACTGAATGTTGCCTATTTCCTTCGCTCCATAGATGCTGCAGCACCCGCTGAGTTTCTGCAGCATTTTTGTCGACCAATTCTAAACATCTGGACTTTCTAATTCCAGACATATTATTCAAGAAATTCTCTCGTTCCTCCAAGCTTGGCCTCCCCACCCCTCTCAAAAAGCCTACCTGTCCTTGAAAAATCACAGGCAATAGCGTTCACTTATTTACTGATGAAAGTGAAAATTGGCTTAGATAAACTGATCAGATCAAAATGGAAAAAAAAAGCTGCAACCTTTGCTGTCAGAAATCTTCACAGACTTTCAATGACCATTGGAACCAGATCTTAATATGCTTAGAGGGACTTTTGATGCAGAACTATCCACAGGTATCTAGGTAGTATATTTTCAGGTAACAATGAATGTGGAAAGCAAATGGTCATCTCTTTAAGCGGATTGAAGAATTGTTTCAACCATGTGGAATCTAGAAGTTTGAATCATTTAACCTCATTTAAATGCTAAATCACGTTCACAAGTTATAGGACTAGAATTAGGCTATTCGGCCCATCGAGTCCACTCCGCCATTCACTCATGGCTGATCTCTGCCTCCTAATCCCAGTTTTCTGCCTTCTCCCCATAACCCTTGACACCCGTTCTAATCAATAAATAATCAATAAAACATATCCACTGACTTGGCCTCCACAGACCTCTGTGGCAATGAGTTTCACAGATGAACTACCCTCTGACCAAAGAAGTTCCTCCTCACCTCCTTTCAATAAGAGCACCCTTTAATTCTAAGGCTATGACCTCTAGTCCTAGACTCTCCTACCAGTGAAAACACCCTCCCCACATCCACCATATCATTGAAAATAAAGAGGGGAAAGGATGAAAAACAGAAAAGTAAAGACTCAAAGAGAAACTAAATAGAATCATGGAGTGATACAGCGAGGAAACAGGCCCTTCGGCCCAACTTGCCCACACCGGCCAACATGTCCCAGCTACACTAGTCCCACCTGCACGCGGGTCCATATCCCTCCAAACCTGTCCTATCCATGTACCTGTCCAACTGTTTCTTATATGTTGGGATAGTCCCAGCCTCAACTACCTCCTCTGTCAGCTCGTTCCATACGCCCACCACCCAAATGATAAGTATTCAATTTAATTGTGAATGTTCATATTTAAAATGTGGACAAATGCGATGGCATAATTTGCATTTCAGTGCAATAACATTTAGCAGCTGGAAATCTGAAATAAAAAAAGGAAGTGGTATAAATATTGAACAAAGCAAACAGCTCGTGGAGAAACGGAAATAGAGGCAAACATTTCAAGTCAGACATTTTAAGTCTGGTGAAGAGTTCTCGGCCTAAAACATCGACTGTTTTTTCCCCAAGGCATGATACTTTGAAGTTTAATAACCATTTGTTAATCCAATCCATATATTTTAATTGCTAGTCTTGTGATGAATTAACGATGCAGAAAGAATGAAGAATGAAACTTGCATGCCCCTTCTCTATTCCGATGTATAACTTGGGGTACAATAATCAGAAGCTGCAGCTTAATTCATTCCTTGTGCCTTTGATGAGGAAGAAACGTTGAAGATTCAAAAGGTGGCTGTTACGTTTCCATGGCAGGGCCACACGGGAGGATTCTTGTAAGAGCGGCACGGTGGCGTCGCGGTAGAGTTGCTGCGTTACAGCGCTTACAGGTTCGATCCTGACTACGGGTGCTTGTCTGTACGGAGTTTGTGCGTTCTCCCCGTGACCTGCGTCGGTTTCCTCCAAGATCTTTGGATTCTTCCTACACTCCAAAGACGTACAGGTTTGTAGGTTAATTGGCTTGGTATGCATGTAAATTGTCCCTAGTGTGTGTTAGGATAGAGTTAATGTGCGGGGATCACTGGCCGTTGCGGACTCGATGGGCCAAAGGGCCTGTTTCCACGCTGTATCTCTAAACTAAACTAAAGTGTAGATCAGACAGCATCTTCTGGTGTGCCTCCGTGCAGTTTAAGTGTGACAAAATAAAAATGATACAGAAATCGTTAGCACTCATCACTCTAGAGAAAATGAAAAATCTGTTTTCATGAAAATAATCTTATTTAACATGAAAATAAGCAAGGTTATAGGATTGAATTTCTCAACCGCATTGTTAAAGATAATAGGGTTTGAAACATAACTTTAATAGCTAACCATTGTTTCCCAATTGTTTAATTCATTCTAATAAAATTGCGATGCATAGCAGAGCATCAAAGACTTGTCGCACCCTAGTCATTCCTTCTTCTCCTTGCTCCTGTCAGGCAGAAGATACAAAAGGTAAAGAAGCATGCCCGCGCACACCACCAGACTCAGGAACAGCTTCTTCCCCTCTGTGATCAGGCTGGGTAACCATAAACTAGGGTGCTGTCCGATTTTCCTCGAACCCATTGCGGACATTGGACCTTGTCTCTAGATCTGTTGCGTTGCAATGCTGAGAACTATATTCTGCACTCTGTATCTTCCCCTTTGCTCTACCTATTGTTCTTGACTTTGACTTGATTGATTTTATATATAGTATTACCTCATCTCTGTGGATAGCATGCAAAACTAAGCTTCTCATTGTACCTTGGTACATGTGACAATATTAAACATAAACCTAAATATTAAAGTCACTGCTTTGTGTGCCTCTGCATACGTTTAGTAGTTTGGCCTGTAAGGAGGAAGTGTAATAAAAATAATTCCAGATCCAGCAAGGAGTTTAACAGCCAGATTCAAAGGCTAAACTTGTCATGTTTAACCTGACTGTAATCACTTGTTAATCCTGAATCCCAAAATGACAAATGGCAAAATAACCAGCATTAAAGCCCTATCCCACGGTACGAGTTCATTCCAAGAGCTCTCCCGAGTTTAAAAAAAATCAAATTCGTGGTAAGCACGGAGAATGAACGTAGCGGATATGTCGGAGCTCGGGGACATCTCTTAGTGGCTCGTAACGCTAACAGCAGGTACTCGGGAAGACTCGCTAACGGCAGGTACGCACGGGAAGACTCGTGAAGATTTTTAAACATGTTGAAAAATGTCCACAAGAGCCCCGAGTACCGACGAGTGGCCATTACCGTAAATCTCCGAGTACGAATCAGGGCAAACTCAGGAGAGCTCTTGGAATGAACTCGTACCGTGGGACAGGGCTATTACTTGCTATTTCCATCTTCGTCACGACAGAAAGATTTGTTGCAGAGAGGTTCACTCAACATTATACTGACGGAAGCATCCGTTATCTCATTTGGGTAGAAATGTTCTGCAATAATCAAATTGTAAAATACAACATTGTCAGGCACGCAAAGGTTTACAATACTTTTCCTGTAAATTCTGCACTTTCCATGAAACTCCCCCAGCTTCAGATCTCTGTTTCACAGGAAAACATTGCAAAATTCCATCCTTGAAATTCTTGAACCCTGAACAGTAAATGTTGCTGCAGAAATTCCTCTTTTCCCCAGGGCTTGGATATGTATAAACTAAAACATTTCCTCATTTTATTATCAAAGACAACTTTCCACTTTTTATTCGCATTACGCAGAAACTTGAATAACTAAATTAGCCAACCTACCCAAGAGAGTTAAAGTACTGCAGAAACTCGCAACAAGACTATAAACTTTGAAACTATACAGTCGCGGTGGTACATGGTTTGCAGGGTGGGTTGTGAACAGAATTTTTGATTTCAATATGTTCAGAGAAAATGTAGGTAATAGTGTAGAAGCAGTAATCAAGTATATTTAGTAAGAGAGATATATATATATATATATATATATATATACACACATATATATATATATAATATATATATACACACAACATATATATATATATATATATATATATATATATATATATAGGTAGACAAAAATGCTGGAGAAACTCAGCGGGTGCGGCAGCATCTATGGAGCGAAGGAAATAGGCAACGTTTCGGCCCGAAACGTTGCCTATTTCCTTCGCTCCATAGATGCTGAGTTTCTCCAGCATTTTTGCCTACCTTTGATTTTCCAGCATCTGCAGTTCTTTCTTGAACAATAAACTTAGTTACTTACTATATATATATATATATGCCGTCTCATGGTTAAAGTGTATAACGTTTTCCACAGAATCCCCACTCACACCCAGGAAACGAGAACATTCTTTTGCTGACAATTTTGAAACCATCATTCTGTTGCAAAGTCAACTCATCGTTAAAACATTTACACATGTCAAAGAAACAGCATGCTTAAATCAATTGACAGGATGGGATTCCCCACATGGCAATTTCCTTGAGAGGACAGAGAGATTCCGGTAAGCAAGTTACTTCAACATGTCTTGCGCTGGAAAATCGAAGGTAGACAAAAATGCTGGAGAAACTCAGCGGGTGAGGCAGCATCTATGGAGCGAAGGAAAAATGCGGCGTTTCTGGTCGAGACCCGAAACGTCGCCTTTTTCCTTCGCTCCATAGATGCTGCCTCACCCGCTGAGTTTCGCCAACATTTTTGTCTACCTCGGCAGTTCTTTATATCTCCCTCTATCTTTTGATCTCTTCATTCCTCCAGTTTAGGCCAAGGCAATCTTTTGTTAAATTATCTATTCTCCCTGAATAATTTGTGAATCTCGGTCTGAACACAGTACTCAATTACAAGTCTTAGTTTTACCTTTGTTGAGAGGAAGATAGGGAATGATGGGGTTTATTTCAAAAGTGTAATATTGTGTTAGCTTTGCTTTTCTTTCTCTCTCTCTCTCTCTCTCTCAGGCCTAGTCACTGGAGTTTAGAACGATTAGAGGGAATCTTATTGAAACATATAAAATTTTTAAGGGATTGGACAGGCTAGATGCAAGAAAAATGTTCCCGATGTTGGGGGAGTCCAGAACCAGGGGTCACAGTTTAAGTAATAAAAGGTCGGCCAATTAAGACTGAGATGAGGAAAGACTTTTTCAGCCAGAGAGTTGTGAATCTGTGGAATTCTCCGCCACAGAAGACAGTGGAGGCCAATTCACTGGATATTTTCAAGAGAGTTAGATATAGCTCTTAGGGCTAATGGAATCAAGGGATATGGGGGGAAAGCAGGAACGGGGTACTGATTTTGGATGATCAGCTATGATCATATTGAATGGCGGTGCTGGCTCGAAGGGCCGATTGGCCCACTCCTGCACCTATTTTCCATATGTCTATGTTTCTAATTGCCATATGCTATCTATGTATTTGTATCATCCACTTCAACTTTCTTTTGCAACAAGTACCATAGTCTATTCACACCAAAGACAAATTTCCTCCAAACTCCCTGGATTTACTTAGACTAAAATTTAAAATATTAGCATCTGCAGTTCCTTCCCACACATAATTTATGCAGCTAGAAGTTAAATAAAAATGGAATTTAGAAATAGAAATGATAGGTTATTTCAAAAACAAACCAGCGTCTCGGAATCACAATAATTTTTATTTACAAAATAGCAATATCAAATTTCACGAAGCATATAAAATTTATGTGACAAGTTATCAGAAGAAGAAAAATGTTCTAGTTATTTTATAGCTGGATCAGGGGAACATAGTGTACTGACATTAAAATTAATGAAAACTTTCAAACTAAGTGCAAAGCTAAGCAGGCCTTTAGTGAGATGGAAAACAGCTGCTTCCGGATGCATATCCCATTTTGTGCTTGGAGTTCGAATTGTAAACTTAACTTTGAAAAGTTTCTGGAATAGTTGGCCCATCATTCGCACATCATCTATAAATCAATGTGATCCATGTCCCAGAAAACGTCTTGCATTGTTCTAAGTCAACATGAAATGATCGGACTATTATGAGAACTTTAAGGTAGACAAAAATGTTAGCGAAACAGTGGGTGAGGCAGCATGTATGGAGCGAAGTCTCGACTCGAAACGTCACCTATTCCTTCGCTCCATAGATGCTGCCTCACCCGCTGAGTTTCTCCAGCATTTTTGCCTACCTTCGATTTTTCCAGCATCTGCAGTTCCTTCTTAAACATTGTGAGTAGTATCACTTTGCCTCTCATTATTGCAATGCGCAAAAGTAGTTATTAAATCTAACTGAAAGTCAGAAGAGTTCTGATTGCTCGTTCTCCACAAAGCAAGATAGTTTAGTTTAGTTTAGTTTAGAGATACAGTACAGAAACAGGCTCTTCAGCCCACGGAGTCCGCACTGACCAGCGATCACCCCGCACACTAACACTATCCTACACACACTAGGGACAATTTACAATTATACCAATCCAATTAACCCACAAACCTGTACGTCTTTGGAGAGTGGGAGGAAACCGGAGATCCCAGAGAAAACCCATGCAGATCACGGGGAGAATGTAAGACTCTGTACAGACAGCACCCGTAGTCAGGGTCAAACCTGGGCCTCTAACGCTGTAAAGCAGCAACTCTACTGCTGTGCCACCGTTCCACCGGGTCCGTCTGTCTTTTCGTCTTTTTTGTTATTTTTAGTGTGTTTTTAAAAGTATGTGCTAATGTTCTCTGGCTTGTTTTATATAGGGCGTAGGGTGGGTGGGCAGTGGGGAGGGAGTGACGGGGGGAACTTTTTTTTCAATTTCTTACCTTCCCGGAGATGAGAATGTTTTCTGGATGGTATCTCCGGTCACTCTGCGGCCTAACATCATGGAGCTGGAGGCCTTGTTCGAGATTAACTTTGAGCCTACCACGGGGCTGTGGACTTACCATCGGAGCTTGCAATCCCTTGCCTGAGATCCAACATCAAAGAGCTCGCAGTCTCGGGTAGAGAATATGGCCGGGAAGCTCCAAAGTCACAAGAGGTTTGACTAGCCCCGACCCGGGTCCGATCGCCCGGCGCGGGAAGCTGAGCTCCGCCCAATGCGGGAGCTTGATTGCCTCGACGCGGAAGACCCGACCACCGGCTGGGAGGCCAAGATCGTCCCATCAATGAAAGGCTCGTGGCCCCCGACCGCAGGAGAACAAAGAAGGGAAGAGATTGAACTATTTTTTCACCTTCCATCACAGTGAGGAATGTGGAGGTGTCACTGAGGTGGATGTTTAAGTTAAAATGTATTTGTGTGTGTTGTTGCTATTTATTGGTAAGACTGTGTGGCAAATATAATTCCTCGTATGTTGCAAAACATACTTGGCTATGAAAGTATGATTATGATTTGTTTTTATTTGATTGTTGTATTTTAAAAATGAATTTGTATTATTATAATAAAAAGAACCAATTTCTACAAGCATTGGTGTACAGTAAAGCATAATAGCCCAATGTGTGAAATGTTATAGCCAACACTTTCACACTCCTACAATAATAACTTTAATGTCAGTGTCAGTACAAGTTAGCAGTTTGTACAAGTTATAGAAATAAACCAATTAACAGTATTACCAACTTACTAAACATTCTTTAAACCTCATCACCAGTAGCTACAAATGTTGGTTCATACGAGGATTCAACAATTGAATGTGCATGAACCCATATATAAAGAACGATGAGTACATGTATGATCATTTATCTGGCCTTCTGCTCTGGCACTGTCGAGTTTGTGTCGCTACTGGTCTTTGAAACGAGCCAAAACGAATAAAAATAACAGTTCCATATTTGCAAACTCAGCTTTGCTCAGTTTTGCAATTTTGCCGAGCGCAAAACGTTAACTGATTGTTTAAAACTAATCCAAGTATAAAGAAGAGAATGCAGCTATAGGATTTTGTATTGTTAAAAGTGATTGGGAACAGAACAGGGAGGCACGGTGGGGCAGCGGTAGAGTTGCTGCCTTACAGCGCTCGCAGTGCCGGAGACCCGGGTTCAATCCCCGATACGGGTGATGCCTGTACGGAATTTAACGTTCTCCCCCTGACCGCGCGAGTTTTCTCCGAGATCTTCAGTTTCCTCCCAAACTCCAAAGTTGTACAGGCTTGGTATAAGTGTAAATTGTCCCTGGTGTGTGTGGGATAGTGTTAACATGTGGGGATCGCTGGTCACTGCAGACTCGTTGGGTTGAATCCTGCTCTCTAGGGATGCCGCCTGTCCCGCTGAGTTACTCCAGCATTTTGTGTCTATCTTTCATCGAAAAAGGAGTTCTATTCTCTCCAAACTGCAATTGCCAAAATGATCCTGTAATTCCATGAAAGTTTAATTGCTTCAATGCACATGTACACTTGCTTCTAGTTTCCACTCAATGCTCTGTGATATTAATTTGTAGCTCCTTCAATTATTCATATTTGTTTGTAGCGATTAATAACCTCACCAGCACTAACTTGCTACTTCACAATTCATTCATATCTGCTCCAGGAAAGGCAGCAGATTCATTTTCACTGTTTTGCAGTGTAGATTGGGACAATGCAAAAAGGAGATCATTTGGTTAACTGCATCTGGTTTGGATATCTGAAAAAGATCTTTATAATTTGTCCAACTCCCAAGACTCTCTCCCCAGGCCAAACATATTTCTTTCCATGAAGATAGACACAAAATGCTGTAGTAACTCAGCAGGACAGGCAGCATCTCTGGAGAGAAGGAATGGGTGACGGTTCGGGTCGAGACCCTTCTTCAGACTGAAATTAGAGAGGAGAGGGAGACACAGAGATAAGGAAGAGGAAGGTGTCAAAATGAGACATCAAAGGCGATAAGGTTCACGGAAAATGTTGAATAGATCATTGTTAGCTGTGAGAAGGTGATAACAAAACACATATTATTTCAAAGGCACATGTACAATTTGGCTTTGAAGTTTCATCCAGGTGAACACGGTGTAATAATCATTTCTTCACATCGCCCCCAGAAGTGAGGACGCCGCTGCCGAGGGAAGGAACAATGGAGGACCCGGAGTGGGGGGGACCACCGTGAGGGAGGGGGGAAGAACAAAGGGAGACCTGTAGAATTTGTAACTTTATACACGCCCTTTATGGGCGACTATTTATATACCTCGCGTATGCAGGCAAAGAATTTCACTGTGACTTGTCACATGTGACAATAAAGTAGTCAATTCAATTCCATTCCAATCATCTCAAGTCCATCTCCACTATTTACTAACTGTCGTGCCAATAGAAACTTGGGCACGGAAATTCTTTTGTGTAGCGCAATATGTATGTGTACTGCGTGACTGGATTTGTTATGTTTGGTAAAGGGAATAAGGAATTTACTACAGGGATCAATATATCTAACATTTTCCTTCCGAGTCCTCCATGCATCCAAAACACAGTCCTGACACAGACACAAAACCCTGGAGTAACTCATCGGGTCAGATGACATTTCCATCCGGCACTTAAATTCACTTGGACCATCTCCGACATCTCCCCACCGTTTCTAGATCTCACCGTCTCCATCACAGGAAGCAGACTATTGTTTGTTTAAGTAGTTTACACCCCAGCGGTATGAACATTGACTTCTCTATACTTCAGATATTATGCCCCTGTCCCACTTAGGAAACCTGAACGGAAACCTCTGGAGACTTTGCGCCCTACCCAAGTTTTCCGTGCGGTTCCTGGAGGTTGCAGGTGGTTGCCGGAGGTTGCAGGTAGTGGAAGTAGGTAGGGAGACTGACAAAAACCTCCGGGAACCTTGGGTGGGGCGTAAAGTCTCCAGAGGTTTCCGTTCATGTTTCCTACTGTCTCCGCCTACATTCTATCTTTGTCCCCGCCCCCTCCCCAGACATCAGTCTGACGAAGGGTCTCGACCCCAAACGTCGCCCATTCCTTCTCTCCAGAAATGCTGCCTCACCTCTCCTGAAATGCTGCCTCACCCGCTGAGTTACTCCAGCTCTTTGTGTCTACCTTCAGGTCAGACGACATCTCTAGCGAAAAAGAATAGGTGACATTTCAGGTCGGAAGTCTTCTTCAGGGTGAAGAAAGGTCTCAACCCAAAAACGTTACCTATTCCTTTTCTCCAGAGATGCAGCCTGTCCCGCTGAGTTACTCCAGCATTTTGTGCCTATCCTCGGTGTAAACCAGCGACTGCAGTTCCTTCCTACACAGTAACAGCACACATGCAACGGTGCTTTTGTTGAATAATAAAACTATCACTTAAAACATCATTTAACTCCTTTGTGAATAATGAAACAATCGTCTAAAACCTATTAATTATGCATGTAAAGTAATGTAAAGCACTTTGTGTAGGATTAAAATAGGCAAATTGATCTTTCTTTCAAAAATCATTTTCTAGTGGAATAACAAGGGGAGCTGTTTCAGCAGGTGCTGAAATTCAGCAGCATTTTCTCCAGTCTGACAAAGTAATAAGAATCCATTTTTTTCTACCCTGAGAAACCAGTGATAATAGCTTATTTCACTGAGAGCTTATAGCCTGAAAAGGGGGCTCAAACCTATTCCTTTTCTCCACAGAAGCTGCCCGACCCGCTGAGTTACTCCAGCATTTTGTGTCTATCTTCGGTGTAAACCAGCATCTGCAGTTATTTCCTACACATAATAGCTTATTTTTGCCCAACCTTCCCAGAGGAGGAATTGACATCATTTTATTATTCAGTCAAACTTAAATAACCTAGAACTCGGTAGGTTCTGGGTGCTATTGTATAAGTAAATACACTAGCTACCTTTAGTCAGAGGGTGGTGAATCTGTGGAATTCTTTGCCACAGAAGGCTGTGGAGGTC
Source organism: Leucoraja erinaceus (assembly GCF_028641065.1). Classification (NCBI taxonomy): domain Eukaryota; kingdom Metazoa; phylum Chordata; class Chondrichthyes; order Rajiformes; family Rajidae; genus Leucoraja; species Leucoraja erinaceus. The sequence goes on from NC_073404.1 coordinate 30,311,870, forward strand.
AAGTCAGTGGATATTTTTAAGACAGAGATAGATAGATAGATAGATTAGGTACACAAAATTGCTGGAGAAACTCAGTGGGTGCAGCAGCATCTATGGAGCGAAGGAAATAGGCGACGTTTCGGGCCGAAACCCTTCTTCAGACGGATAGATAGATTCTTGATTAGTACGGGTGTCAGGGGTTATGGGGAGAAGGCAGGAGAATGGGGTTAGGAGAGAGAGATAGATCAGCCCTGATGAATGGTGGTGTAGACTTGATGGGTCAAATGGCCTAATTCTGCTCCTATCACTTATGACCTTATAATTAGATCACCAAAAAAATTGGATAGGTCAAAAAATGACCCCATATATACAGGACTCTAACTTTATGAAGTACTAATATTTTAGCCCAAGACAGTATATTGAATTGCGAAGACTTGCTATATGCAGACCTATATCACAGTCAGAAGAATCAACAGAGAAAGGAAGATTAACAGACACATTGCTGCCAACTGATCTGATCCAATGTAGTCTTATTAAATTTGAAGCAGGTCAAATTATTTGCTTTGCTTAAATTATTAAATTAACTTGAGTTTTGCATTAATAAACTAAACCTAAATCTCTTACTAAGTTAGTTTGCATATGAATAATTTAAAATCCAATATACAACCTCTCCAATGTCACCAACCATTATTCCCCACTCCACTACAGAACAGGCTGTTGTATACATGTTAACTTTCCCTTGTGACAATGATACTTTATTGTCACTTGTACCTAGCTAGGTACCGTGACCAGCGCCAACAAAGTTACGAAAAGCATTCATCTTCCGCCCCCTCCACCCCCCCACTCCTTCCCTCCACCTCCATCCTTCCCTCCATCCCCCCCCCTTCCTTCCCTCCACCTCCCACCTCCTTCCCTCCCCACCCCCCACTCCTTCCCCCACCCCCCCCCCCCCCCCCACTCCTTCCTTCCTCCTTAGGGTCCTCCTTAGTTGTCGGCGGGTGCCCACACACCGGGTCCCCTGGCATCCATGCAGCATGCTGCTCGGTTTTTATTAATTTTCATTCCACAGGCCAGGCCAATTCACACCCACAATCTCAAATTAATTATCAAAACAGGATGAGGAGGAGGTGGAGGAGGAGAGCAATGATCAACATTATCAGAGAGCGATTAGGGAAGTAGGAAAAACAAATCATGTGTTTCAGTGCAGAGACTGGCGGCACAAGGATAATGCACTAACCACATAAAGAGAAACTCCTGGCATTTGTAAGCTGTGGTCAGGAAAAGGCAAGCAAATGAGGGGGAGTAGGCTGGGAGCGCAGGAGGATGAGGGGTGATCATATAGAGGTGTATAAAATCATGAGGGGAATAGATCGGGTAGATGCACAGAGTCTCTTGCCCAGAGTTGGGGAATCGAGGACCAGAGGACACAGGTTTAAGGTGATGGGGAAAAGATTTAGTAGGAATCTGAGGGGTAACTTTTTTCATAGAAATGGTGGCTGGTGTATGGAACGAGCTGCCAGAGGAGGTAGTTGAGGCCGGGACTATCCTAACGTTTAAGAAATAGTTATGTACATGGATAGGTCAGGTTTGGAGGGATATGGGCCAACGATAGGCAGGTGGGACTAGTGTAGCTGGGACATGTTGGCCAGTGTGGGTAAGCTGGGCCGAAGTTTCCATGCTGTATCACTCTATAACTGTGAGTCCAAATGCCAGAACTGCGGATGAAATCAGTACTCAGAATGGGACAACATTCACAGCATAGTGCAATGGCTGCATGACTCAATGTACACAATGGTAAGGAGGATGTAGGAAGTTCCAACCAGCAGGTAACTTGCATTTCCATCCCTCAGTCAACTGCGTCCTTTAAACACAAAGTGCTGGAGTAACTCAGTGGGTCAGGCAGCATCTCTGTAGAAAAAGGATGGGCGACGTTTCAGGTCGGAACCCTTCTTCAGACCCCAACCCGAAATGTCACCAATTATTTTTCGCCAGAGATGCTGCCTGATCCGCTGAGTTACTCCAGCACTTTGTGTCCATCATCGGAATAAACCAGCATCTGCAGTTCCTTCCTACACATCCTATGCGTCTTCTGTTATACAGCTGCCGACGGCTTATATTTCAGCTGCCACGGAACTAGACATGGATATCAGGCATCATGAATCTTCTTCAGAAATGAACCCTGAATGAAGCTCTGAAAAACTAATCTCGATAAAGTTAGCCTTGAGAGAACAAAGACACACCAAGGTGCGGGTGTTTAAGTAGGAACTGCAGATACTGGAAAAATCGAAGGCAAAAATGCCGGAGAAACGCAGCATCTATGGAGCAAAAGAATAGGCAACGTTTCAGGTCGAGACCCTTCTTCAGACAGATGTGGGGGGGGAGAAGAAAGGAAGAGGCGCAGATTGGTGTTTTGCAGCAGCAAAGGGCATCAGTTCACTTTCATTTTAGTTTATTGTCACGTGTACCGAGGTACGGTGAAATGCTTTTGTTGTGTGCTAACCAGTCAGCGGAAAAACAGGGTTTCGGCCCGAAACGTTGCCTATAGATGCTGCCTCACCCGCTGAGTTTCTCCAGCATTTTTGTCCACCAGCAGAAAGACAATACATGATTACAATTGAGCCATTTACAGTGCATAGATAATAGGGGCATGCTATGTATTAACTCCTCACATCATGGACACAGGGACAGATTAATCTCCAGGGTAGCAGGTTGCTGATCTGACAAAGCAAGAATTGGCTGCCAAGGGAACAACAGAGTCACTAAGGAACAAAGAACTGTTTTACTTGGTTCTGACAGTGGGTGCATAGTCAGAAGTCATAGCAAGCACATACCCAAGTGCCGTCAAGTGTTTCAAAGGAATTGAGAAGACTTAAATAGATCCATGAATAGATAAAAGATGTCAGCATTTTACCTTTGCTATTCCATCACTGACCTTAGATGCACAACAACACGAGACTATGACAATCAAACCTTGCTGGATTTTGAGTTTATTGTAGGTGGACAGTTCTGTGGATTCCAGGCCCGTAATGGTCTCTGCTTCAATCCAAATGCACCTTATTATGTCAGGTTTACACTTTTCCCTTGTGTTGCCAGGACCTGCGCTGAGCATCACCGGGCGTTATAACATGGCGGCACGGTGGTACAGCAGTAAAGTTGCTGTCTTACAGCTCCAGAGACCCGGGTTCGATCCTGACTATGGATGCTGTACAGAGTTTGTACGTTCTCCCCGTGACCTGCGTGGGTTTTCTCCAGGAGCTCCGGTTTCCTCCCACCCGCCAAAGACATGCAGGTTTGTAGACTAATTAGCTCGGTATAATTGTAAATTGTCCCTAGCGTGTGTAGGATAGTGTTAGTGTACGGGGATTGCTGGTCGGCGCGGACTTGGTGGGCTGAAGGGCCTGTTTCCACGCTAACTTGTGAACTAAGTACAACTTGTAAACTAAGTTAATGCTGCCAATGCTAATTCTTTTCAGCACTTCGGAGGGCAAGATTCTTCACTTGATTCCACAGTTGAGATGTTATTATAAGAACAATATTGACACAATACTATCAATGCCATAACAAAACTACACATTGGCTAAATACAGCCTTGGGTAATGTTCAGGAATTCTTGAACTCTTACAAGAAAGCAGTGCTTTTTTTGGCTCAGTATGCAAGGTCAACTGAAGTTATCCTTTTGACAGCAGCTTTTTATCGCGGGTCCTTATCTACTGAGACCAAAGGCTGCGGTGTAATATACGGCAGGCCGTGAACTGTGGAGCAAAATGTTCATGGGAATCTGTGTAATTAAACAGTCTCATGTAGGATAGGAAGGAACTGCAGATGCTGGTTTAAATCGAAGATAGACACAAAATGCTGGAGTAACTCAGCGGGACAGGCAGCATCTCTGGAGAGAAGAAATGGGTGACGTTTCGGGTCGAGACCCTTCTTCAGACTTTTTTGCATATCTTTCATTCATTTGTTCTATATTTCTCTACATCACTGTCTCTATCTCTCGTTTACCTTTTCCCTGACTCAGCCTGAAGAAGGGTCTGGACCTGAAACGTCACCCATTCCTTCTGTCCAGAGTTACTCCAGCATTTTGTAATTAAACTGTCTCTATTTTCAGCTCTAGGAAGGGCCTCTCTTCTTCTCCTCATTATCCTGATGCACTGGAACTTCCCGTAGCTGCTGTTGACCCATCTCTTGGCACACTCCTGCAGGCAAGGGACAAGGTTTCCTGACGGTTATGTTATGCGGGATACACGGACAATAATTATGAAGACGACCCATTTTGATGCTATATAACGCATTCCAAAGTTGCGTGGACAACAAAATCTTATTTTGAGTAACACAATGGCAGGGTCCTGACCTGCTAGGGTTGAAGTAACAGGAGTTAGAAACCAGGGAAACGGAACATTTTAATTCTCCTAAGATTTAGCCACTGAATCAATGTGGTCTAATTATATTCCTATCACTTATGACCTTATGACAGCCTCTCAGTTATATTGATCAGAAAACCAGTCTGAAGAAGGGTCTCGACCCAAAACGTCACATTTCCTTCTCTCCAGAGATGCTGCCTGTCCCGCTGAGTTACTCCAGCATTTTGAGTCTACCTTCAATTTTAACCAGCATCTGCAGTTCTTTCCTACACAGAAAACCAGTTAAAGCGTGTTTCAGGCACAATGGAATGAAGCTGAGACAAGGAAAATGACTGCGAGCATGGTCTTGACATAAATGCAGAGCAATCCAGGAATGCTGCAGTCCTCAAAAATAACATCATATATCATCTTTGGCGCGTGCCTTGTGAAAAACCTTAATCCGCAGAGACAAAGCTGCTGAAACAGGTTGTGAGGAGGCAGAGATTGCCTGGAGCCTTGAAGCATGAGCACCCATGGATCCCAATAGCGAGCAGGCATATTTCAAAATGCACAAAAGTATGAACGGCTTATTAAATCACAGCTACAAATAACATGCAGAACAATGAAAATTTGATGCCCACACAAGGGCTTTGGATGAATGACATTAGCGAGTGTCCAGGTATTAATTGAGTGATTGATTGAAAGACACAGCTTGGAACAGAGGGAAACAGAGTCCACGCTGACCAGCGATCGCTCGTTTACACCAGTTGACTCCCGACACACTACGGGAAATTTATACCGAACAATCGACCAACAAACCCGCCCTCACGTCTTTGGGATGTGGGAGGAAATGGAGCACTCGGAGTAAACCCACGCAATTACAGGGAGAACGTACAAACTCCACACAGACAACAACTGAGGTGAGGATTGAACTCGGGTCTCTGGCACTGTAAGGCAGCAGCCCTACCATCTGCGCTACTGTACTGCCCCAAAGCTAGTGCAGCTCCAGTCGACTCTGATCTCTCATGATGTCAGTGTGGAATTGGCACATTCTCTTTAACATGGGTTTATTCCCTGGTGTGTTAATTTCTTCCCGCAGCCCAACAATGCAAATGACTCCCACTTTAAATGGGTGGCAAGAGAATAAAGGGTTGTTATTTGGCATGTATGAGAGGCAAGATGCAGAAAAATATTGATGCCATTGTTCTGAGGCATCATATAAATGAAGAATAGCTTCCTTCTTTTTGTATGGGCATGTGTTGATGAATACATATTGGTATCAGTATAGTATTGTACATGTACATACACCATCAGAAATGTATACATTGGGACTTTTCAAATGAACACTAAACTAATTAGAGGGCTTCTCCAGCTCATCAAATGGCAGATTTATGTTCAGCCTTTACATACAAATTGCTTTATATACTTTAGTTTAGATTTAACCTCAGAGACCGCGCGTGGAAACAGGCCCTTCCGCCCAGCGAGTCTGCACCGACTAACACTAACACTACCCTACACACTAGGGACAATTTACAGAAGCCAATTAACCTACAAACTTATATGCCTTTGGCGGGTGAGAGGAACCCTGAGAAGCCCACACGGTCACATAGAGAGAACACACAAACTCGGTACAGCCAGCACCCTTTGTCAGGATCGAACTGGGTCGTGGTTGGGTGATGATGTGGAGTTGCCTGTTGCTGTGGGACTGCAGGTTACTCCTGCTCTGTGGCAACTTGATCACAGCCACATTTGTAATTTGCAAACCGTTCAGGTCAGGAAGAGCTTATAAGAATGGGAGGTAGACAAAAGTGCTGGGGAAACTCAGCGGGTGCAGCAGCATCTATGGAGCGAAGGAAATAGGCAACGTTTTGGGACGAAACCCGGAAGGGTTTCGGCCCGAAACGTTGCCTATTTCCTTCAGGATTTCGGGTCTGAAGAAGGGTTTCGTCCCGAAACGTTGCCTATTTCCTTCGCTCCATAGATGCTGCTGCACCCGCTGAGTTTCTCCAGCACTTTTGTCTACCTTCGATATTCCAGCATCTGCAGTTCCGTCTTAAACAATTATAAGAATGGGACACTGCCGAAAACAGGGGGTGGCCTACACGTTATTATATAATACTCAATATTGTAGAATGATAAATACTTGTATAAAAGCCAATGTTAAAATGTGGGTTGATTTTTTTTACAGAAATACATATTAACAATCTTTGTCCAAGGAGGGCGGCACGGTGGCGCAGCGGTAGAGTTGCTGCCTCACGGCGCCAAAGACCCAGGTTCAATCCTGAATACGGTGCTGTCTGTACGGAGTTTGTACATTCTCACTGTGACCGTGTGGGTTTTCGCAGGTTTCCTCACACACTCCAAGGCATACAGGTTTGTAGTTTAATTAGCATCTGTAAATTGTCCCTAGTGTGTAGGATAGTGTCACTGGTCAGCGCAGACTCGATGGGCAGAAGGGCCTGCTTCCATGATATATCTCTAAAGTAAAATCTAAAGTATATAAATCAAATATTGTGAACCATCACCTTACCCATCGCCATTCTGAACTGTACAATCATTTATGCCTTTTCAGGTATTTTGCAGTAAATTGGAAATGAAAAAAAGCCTATACAGAATTTAACTGCAAGGAAAAGCATGGCGAATTTTAAGAATTTACTGAAGACAATCGCATACATATTCTATGGCTAGGAATTTGTTACTGTGATATCAAGGATAGATGATGCAAAATGAAGTAATCGAATGTAACAATAGTTTTAAATAAGATTACTAAAAATTCTAAAACCACATTTCAACATGAAAGGACTTTCAGCTCTGAATATTGCTCAGATTACATAAACAGAAACCACAGACAAACCCACATCCTCACTCTGAAAATATATTTACAATTGTTCCTTTCCAAGTTCTCAATAGGACCTTCATAGTTGAAGAATGTATTCATTCTCTTTTAAAGCAGAAATTACATCTGTTCACAAATGTTTCTTGCACAGCACACTGCAAACATAGAATAATTCTCCAACGTCTGTTCCAAGAAGATATACAGATCGCAGAGTTCAATCCACCAAACCTCTTTCTTCCCCCGTCTACCCACGACTGAGAATCTTAAAATTCATCAATTCATAAATGTCCACCTTGTGAAAATCAGACACAATGGTCACTTCTGCCCAGTAAACAAACATGACAAGTCAACCATTGGTGGGTCGGTCCCATGAGACAGTGAAATTGGAATTCTTATTTATGAAACATCAATTATTATATTCGGCATGAAAGCATTTTAAGATATGAAGGAAAATGGAAATGTATAAGGGACTGGAGACATTTCCTCCTGAAATAACTCCCATTACTTTATTTTCACCTAGCCACACGTTAGAGTGTACATTCATCCATCAATGATTGGTAACTTCGTTTTGAGCTTTTCCACAGTATTTAAATGGCAAATAATTAAGCAATGTTTATTTATCTTTAAGGATTCTTTGCCAACATCGGCGTTGAGTTCAATGTTTCACAAATTACATCGTCCATTAAACTAGCCTAGGGTAAACCTGTGTCATGCTGCCAAGCCCTGCAAGAATTTTACATACCTCAAAGTTTTATTTTTCTAAACTCAATTGGGAGCGGGGCTGTAAATCGCCCGGCACGGCCTAAAATGGCCGTGGGACTTATCATCGCCCGCCTGGGGCTTGGACATCGGGAGAGAAATGGAAAACAGGGGAGAGAAAAGACTTTGCCTTCCATCACAGTGGGTTCACTGTGATGGATGTTTTTGTAAATGAAATTGTGTGTATGTCTGTAGGATATTGTCTTTGTTTGTACGGCTGTGGAAACGGGGTTCCGTTTGAGCCTCACTGAGGTGTAAATGACATGTAATAAATATTGATTGATTGATTGATATTGATTGAATACAGGCCCAAGATGAGAAACAAAAAGCTGGAGTAACTCAGCGGGTCAGGCAGCCTGCTTAATCCCTCCTCATATAAAGATTCCATCATCCCAGGAATCAAATTGGCCCATCTTTGTTGCACACCACCAATCTCAATTATACCTTTCCTTAGATTTGGGGAGTGAGGATGGGCACAATATTCTAGGTTGGTCTTACTCACACCCAACATTATAGCACCAAGATGCCTTATTTCTTGTATGTAATCCCCTTCTAATAAGATACCAAAGCATCATTGCCTTTATAACAGATTGCAGTGGCCGCATTTCAGCAATTCATACATTGTTTTTTATCTCTCTACACTATCGGCTATATCTCTTGTTTCCCTTTTCCCTGACTAGTCTGAAGAAAGGTCTCGACCCGAAACGTCACCCATTCCTCCACTCCAGAGATGCTGCCTGTCCCGCTGAGTTACTCCAGCATTTTGGTCTATGAAAGGATACTAAAGTCCCTCAAAAAGAACATTGACATCATGCCATCTGGAAAGGAATTAAAAGTGACATGGATCAGCTAGAAACCGTCAACTGTGCTTCTGGTATGGGATTAAAATGCACATCTGGCCACAACAGCTTTAGGAAGTGCCTCCAACATAAATTAAATAATTTTAAAACGACCTTGATTTGAGAGTTCATTATTTCCCAATTTCTGCTGATTTGATCACTATTTTTGCATTATTAATACACAGACCTCAGTAAATCTACCTCTTTGATGACCCTCGGACCATCCTTGCTCGGACTTTGCCGGCTTTACCTTGCACTAAACGTCATTCCCTTATCGTGTATCTATACACCGTAAATGGACCGATTGGAATCATGTTTTGTCTTTCTGCTGACTGGTTAGCACACAACAAAATCTTGTCACTGTACCTTGGTACATGTGGCAGTAAGCTAAACTGAACTAAACACTGCTGCTCTACAAGCCACGCTGTTTATGTGCAAACTTGACCCACAAGAACTATTGTGTAGAGAATGCTACTAACTGCTCGTGCAAAAGTGAAATACAATTAAGCTTTAACCCAATGTTGATCTATAAAACTGCTTAGTGGCCGCTCTTGTCTAGAGAAAGCTAACTTTATGCAAAAGATTTGTCATTTACTTGTATTACTATTTTGGATAAAAACATATAAAAATATAAGTAAAAATAATGCTATTTTATGTTCTGCTTTATCTACATCTAGACATTTGAAAAGCTAATGAAAATTATTTCTGCTTTTCAGAGTAAGAATTCTTGAATGAGTCATAGTCATACAGCAAGGAAAAGGCCCTTCAGCACAATTCGTCCATGCTGTCTGAGATATAACCATATAACAATTACAGCACGGAAACAGGCCCTACAAGTCCGTGCCGAACACTTATTTTCCCCTAGTCCCATCTACCTTTTGTCTATCTTCGCTAATCCCATTTTGCTGTATTTGGCCCACATCCCTCTATTAGTTTCCTTCATGTCAAATAAGCATGTATCTATCCAAATGCTTTTGAAATAGTGCGATTCTACCTGTCTCTACTACTTCATCTGGCAGCTTGTTCCATATACCCACCGCCCAAAGTGCATTAAACTTGCCACTTAAAACTACATTCAATATTTCCCCTCTCAATTTAAACACATGTCCTCTAGTTTTAGACTCACCTAGAGTTTTAAAAAATGTAATCAACCCCTATCTATATCTATGTCCCTCATGTTTGTATAAACCTCTCTAAACCTTTTAACCCCTCAGCCCTCTGCACTCTGGTGAGAATAATCCCAGCCTAGCCAATCTCTCATTGCAACTAACGCCCTCCAATCCAGGCAAAATCCTGGTGAATCTCAAAAGTGTGGACTGATGGCCTCATACTGGAGAAGCTGAGCACATTGCATCGATGTCTGGTCCGAGCAGCATTGGAAAGGTTCTCAACCCAAAACACACTCAATGTCTGTGGAGAAATTTGAGGTCAGTGGCAATGTCAATAATTTCTCCAGGAAAATAGGCGGCAGCAGGATGAATTTGCAATGCCTTGAGAGATATGAAATTCTTTAAAACTTTTTCTCAAACACAAAACGTTATTTCGTGCAAACAAGAGACCAACTCCAAAATCATCTGTTGGGCACTCAGGAAAAAAGCATTTTCAAATGCAACTCATCCTGACAGAATGTTGACTATATTGCACATAGTTCATTGTTCTTTACTTTTCTTCCTTGAATATTTGTTCTATATTATAAATAAAAGATGAATTACCTCAAGTTTTTGCAATTAGTTATGCAAAGTTACTACAAATTCTGTGCTACAACGGGATCAACCTTAACGACGGTGTTTTATTTGTGAACAATAAAGAACCAGATTCATTCCCATGAACTGTTGTTGCCCAAACAGTTCGTAAACCAAAAATGTGGCCGCAGACCAAGTTCTCACACAGCAGTAGAGGCCTCCAGCCCACAACAGCCGCCACATAGGGTCTGCCGGTCTCAGTGGCGGCAGCGGTAGAGTTGCTGTCGGGACACCGGCAGAGACCCGGGTTGGATCCTCACTACGGGTGCTGTTGGTACGGAGTTTGTACGTTCTCCCCGTGACCGGCATCTCCATTTTCCTCCCACACTCCAAAGACGTACAGGTTTGTAGGCAGACAGACAGATAGATAGACAGACAGATAGACAGATAGACAGATAGACAGATAGACAGATAGACAGATAGACAGATAGACAGATAGATAGATAGATAGATAGATAGAAAGAATTTTATTTGCCACACAACCAGAGTCGGTGGTAATTGGGTTGCCAGCAGCGGTACAATAATAAAGAACACACAACCACAATAAAAATGTAACACAAACATCCACCACAGCATTCATCACTGTGGTGGAAGGCACAGAGATTGGTCAGACCTCCTCCATTTCCCCCCGTGGTCGGGACCTCCACCTCCGCAGCCGTTGCTGCGGGTGTCCAGATGGTAAGGGACAAAGTCAAAGTCAAGGTAAGTCCTGCATCGGCTCTTCCCCACCGGAGACCGCAGCTTCAGGCTGGTGTAGGCCGCAGGCCGGCGGTTGAAGATTTAAGGTTCCCGCCGCGCCGCAGCAAGAAGCACCGCAGACCGCAGGGCTGATGGTCGAAGCTCCCCTCCAGGGGTGATGGTAAGTCCATGCCGGCCCCGCGGTAGAAGTTGGCCGCAGGCAGGCAGTGATGGCTTCTTCTTCCCCCGGGTCCCCCACGAGGGATCCCGGGCTGTAGACGCCACACCAGCTGGAGCTGTGCAGACCGCGGCTTCAGGCTGCCGGCTGCCCTGGGCCAGCGAAACGGAGTATAAATTGTAAATTATCCCAAATTGTAGGGTAGTGTTAGTGTGCGGGGATCACCGGTCGGCGCGGGCTCGGTGGGCCGAAGGGCCTGTTTCTGCGCTGTCTCTCCAAACTATACAAAATCCTACTTGGATGTATGGGCCGTACATAAGTGGGGAATTCGTACGATGGGGAGGAGCTAATATCGGTTGACAGTTTGCATGTCAGTTCTGGATGCAATCAAAAAGTTACAAACTTTGCATCAATAGCAAGCAAAACAACATTAAAAATAATCAAGCAAATGATCAAAGAGTTTGGAGTATTAAAATTACCACGAGGTCTTCCAATGAATAATATCTCTTTTCAGGAACCATGTGTCCAGTTGTTTACCATAAAGTTTTAAAAATAAATATATGAAGTATTGTTCAGATTTAGTTTTCATATACTTTACAGGGAATTAAAGCTCTCACCCCAAAACACAGTAAAAGTGTGTAGAGAGATTTGAGGTCACTGGTATTGCCAATACCTTCTTCGGGAAAACAGACAGCAGCAAAGTGAATTCGCAATGTCTTGGTAGATATGGAATTGTTCAAAAAAAATTCTCAAAAAATAAAAAATTTATTTCTTGCAAACAAGAGACCAACTAAAACCATCTGTCAGGCACTGCGAGGTAAAGAACTTCAAATGCAATTTTATCTACCAAGTACAGTATCAATAATAAGCTGAACATTAAAAATATTAAATGGTATTTTTAATATTCTAAACTAATAGCTAAATAGTTTAGAATATTAAAAATACTATTTAATATAATCTAGTTTCAAAAACTGTCATAGTCATAATCATAATGTGTGGAAACAGGCCGTTCGGCCCAACTTGCCCACACCGACCAACATGTCACATCTATACTAGTCCCACCTGCCTGTTTGGCCCATATCCCTCTAAGCCTATCCTATCCAAGTAAAGGGCCTGTCCCACTGTACGAGGTAATTCAAGAGCTCTCCCGAGTTTTAAAAAAAAAATCAAATTCGTGGTAAGCACATAGACTGTACGTAGAGGGTACGTCGGAGCTCAGGACGTCTCTTAGCGGCTCATAATGCTAACGGCAGGTACTCGGGAAACGCGGTAAGCTCGTGAAGATTTTTCAACATGTTGAAAAATGTCCACGAGAGCCCCGAGTACCTACAAGCAGCCATTACCGTAATTCTCCGAGTTTGAATTAGGGGAAACTCGGGAGAATTAGCTCGTACAGTGGGACAGCCCCTTAGCTATCTAAATGTTTCTTACACATTGCGATTGTACCTGCCTTAACTATTTCCTCTGGCAGCTTGTTCCATACATCCACCACCCCTTGTGTGGAAAGGTTATCCCTCAGGTTCCTATTAACATGGTGCCCAATACATAACTCAATTCTTTAAATGTGGCCTCCCCAGCGTCTTAGACAACTGTAACTGCCAACTTCTACGTGCCTCGCTGTTTACCAGAAAGTTTGAAAAATATATAAAAAGTATTGTTCAGATTTTGTTTTCATATATTTTACAGGTCTCAAACCAAATCAAATGCAATCTATCCTATTTCTAAGCTGAAAGATCAACATGAGCTATATATAAACTTTTGAAATGACTGTTAAGTAAGACAAAGTATTGCAGGAATTCTGCACTTCCTGTGTAGTGCATCTCACATCTCTACAATCAGCAGCACAGGCTTTACTTGGCAGTCAGCGGCCGATGGGAGCGCAGCGGGACCACAGTGAGGGGGAAGAGCAATGGAGGACCCGGCATAAGGGAGGGAGGGGGAAGAACAACGGAGGACCCGGCGTGGGGGGGACTGCTGTGGGGGAGGGGGGAGGACAATGGGGAGGGAGGGGGGGTGAGAGGCGGGAGAACGATGGACAATGGGGACCCGGCGTGCGGGAACCGCTGTGGGGGAGGGGGGGGGGGTGAGGCAGGAGAACGATGGACAATGGGGACCCGGAGTGCGGGAACCGCTGTGGGGAAGGGGAGAAGAACAAAGGAGGAGTCGCCCTACTTTGTAACTTTGTCAGTGCCTTAGGTCACCATTTATATACCTTGTTTGTACAAGCAAAGATTATCACTTTGCCTTGTCACATGTGACAATAAGGTATTCCATTCGATGGTCACAGTGGCGCAGCGGTAGAGTTGCTGCCTTACAGCGAATGCAGCGCCGGAGACCTGGGTTCCATCCCGGCTACGGGTGCTGTCTGTACGGAGTTTGTACGTTCTCCCCGTGACCCGCGTGGCTTTTCTCCGAGATCTTCGATTTCCTCCCACACTCCAACGACGTACAGATTTGTCGGTTAATTGGCTTGGTAAAATGTAAACATTTTCCCTCGTGTGTGGAGGATAGTCTTGGTGTGCGGGGATCGCTGGTCAGTGCAGACCCAGTGGGCCAAAGGGCCTGTTTCCATGCTGTATCTCTAAACTAAACTAAACATTCCATTCTTGGAAGTAGTCTTCAAATTGTTTCCTGATAACCCAGTGACAGCATATTTTATGAATACAAAGCCCTGTTTCTGGTCAACGTTCCGTGCAAATTTATTTCGTAACTACAATTCAAACTGCAAAATAACTTCTCCAACTAGAATGTGTGAAACCACCTGCCTTAAATAAAAATTCCAAAAATACCAGGGAGGGAAAGATGTTTTCAAAACCGCACTTGGGGTGGGCAGGCAGTTTCCGCACAGAACTGTTTGTGTTGTTAATTCCTATTTCACTCTGTATAATGGTATGTTTAAAAAAAATATATAATCCATTCAGAGAGGGATGGTAAAGGAGTGCAGTTTGAGCAAATAACCTGAAGTAATGTTTCCGACAAAACATCTCAAAAAATACAAGGAACAGTCTGTTGCTTTTACAACGAAGCACTATAGCTTTTAGTTTAGTTTAGTTTAGAGATTCAGCGCGGGAACAGGCCCTTGGGCCCACTGAGTCCGTGCCGGCCAGCAATCCCTGCACATTAACACTATCCTACACACACTGGGGACAATTTACATTTATATCTATTTATGCTAATTAACCTACAAACCTGCACGTCTTTGGAGTGTGGGAGGAAACCGAAGATCTCGGAGAAAACCCAAACAGGTCACGGGGAGAACGCACAAACTCCGTACAGGCGGCACCCGTAGTCGGGCTCGAACCCGGGTCTCCAGCGCTGCACGCGCTGTAAGGCAGTAACTCTACCACTGTTCCGCCCGTTTATAGTCCAAATATATGGCACTGACCACCTGGAATGTGGTGGGACCTATAGAAGGAAACCATTTCTGAAATCCAAATTACATAAAACCATCAGCTGGAACTGGGGCCTCATAAAGTAACAAACTATGTCCCTTTTACCACAGGAATTAAACGGGATCAGCGTCATCACATTTGCGAAAGATTTAGGTATGCCATACATATTACTCGCAGCAGGGAGGAGGAAGAGAACTGGCTTTAAGAAGGGCAAACATGAGCTTGAAACAATGTAAAGCAGATGTATGAAATGATTCATTTTGTTGGGATCAGTGAAAAACTATGTTGACTAAATGATATAATTTTGAAGATGCGGGTAACTGAGATCCATGTATATGTTTATATCGTTGAAGACGGTAAGCAGAAGCATGAATCAATCCGTAGTTTTATACACAGATGCCACTAGACTTTAGGAAGGGTATCGAGGGGGTAGAGACCTAGATGAGTTAATACCGGAAATACAAGACTAGTTATTTAGAGTCAGGATTGTTTTCCTTTGAAGGCAGTTAATGGATGTGTGATTAGATTAGATTAGATTAGAGATTTGTTACAATAAATAAAAAGACACTGTGTCTGCATGAAGGGCCAGGATCATCAGTCATAAACTTAAGTTAATCAACTAATAGTTTGAGATAAGGGCAGATTTTTTTTTAAATACCATGTGTGGAAATCTGGAATGCACTCCCTAAAGGGTGGTGGTACGAACTGGAAAGCAAAGTAGATACATCATTTCAATCCAATCGTGATGTTTCCATAACTAGCCTTTGTGTTACTCTTTCTAAAGCACACAAAAAAACTGATATATTACAAATGTGTATATACAAAGTAACACATTTATTTTTGTGTCAAGAGATTAATTTTGCTCGAGTGCCTATTCCAACTTTTTATGAAATCATTAATAATTTCTACTTTCACCACCCCCTTTGAGAACTCCAGATAATACCATTATCATCAAAAACCCTTTCTCACATCCCCTCTGTATTTGCATCTCATGTCCACAACTTAAACCTAGACCAAATACACAAATGACTTGGTCGTAAACGTAAACAGTTTGGGTAGTAGGTTTGCAGATGACAAGATTGCTGGGATCACAGACTGAAAGGCTATCAAAGTATGCAATGGGATATGGATCAGCTGCAGAAATGGACAGAGAAATGGCAGATGGGCTTTAATCCGAGCAAATGTGAGTTGTTACACTTTGGCAGGTCAAGTGTAAGGTGAAAATATGTCCCCTTAACAGCATTGAAGACAGAGGGATCTTGAGGTCCAAGTCCATAATTCCCTGAAACACTGGTAGAGTGGCAAAGAAGGCATTTAGCAGGCTTGCTATCAGAGGTCAGGGCATCGAGTGTAAAAGTCAGGAAGTCATGATATGATGCAGCTTTATAGGACTTTGATCAGACTGCATTTGGAGCATTGCGTGCAGTTCTGGTCACCCCATTACAGGAAAGTTATAGGGCTTTGGACAGGGTGCAAAGGTTTCCCAGAATGATGCTGGATTAGTCAATGTTAGCCACAGGGAGCAATTGGACAGACTTGGATTGTTTTTTCTGGAAAGCCAGAGGTTGCGGGAGAACGTGATTGAAGTATATGAAATTATCAAAGTCAGAATGACAAAATTAAATACTAGAGGACATAGCTTTAAGGTGAGAGGGGTAATGTTTAAAGATGTGCGGGGCTAGTCTGTTTTTTCACACAGTGGGTGGTGAACGCCTGGAATAAGGCATGTCATAAGTGATAGGAGTAGAATTAGAGCATTCGGCGCATCATGCCTACTCTGCCATTTAATCATGGCTGATCTATCTCTCCCTCCTAACCCCATTCTCCTGCCTTCTCCCCATAACCCCTGACATTGCCTCTGCAGCCTCGACGACCTTCACAAGCAATGCTCTAATGCACCCAGGTGACATATTTAGGCAGAAATTCATGCCTCTACAAGGTGAAAACATTTAAATTTTTAAACAAGGTTTGGCATTAGATGGTTTCCAGCAAAACTGAAAATTCTATCATTTTGAGGGTAATGTCTATTCAAATTATTCAGAACAAAACAAAATTGTATTCACATCACATTATTTTGAAGTTTCTGGCCTTAATTGATTACATTTATACCTCACGCTGCCTCGGCAAGGACAGCAGCATAATCAAGGACGAGTCACACCCTGGCCACTCCCTTTTCTCCCCTCTCCCATTGGGCAAAAGGTACAGAAGTGTGAAAACGTACACCTCCAGATTCAGGGACAGTTTCTTCCCGGCTGTTATCAGGCAACTGAATCATCCTACCACAAACAGAGAGCGGTCCTGAACTACTATCTACCTCATTGGTGATCCTCGGACTATCCATGATCAGACTTTGCTGGCTTTATCTGGCACTAAACGTTATTCCCTTATCATGTATCTATACACTGTAAATGGATCCATTGTGACCATGTATTGTCTTTCTGCTGACTGGTTAGCAAGCAACAAAAGCTTTTCACTGTACCTCGGTACACGTAACAATAAACTAAACTGAACTAATTTTATACCAGTTTTTGAACCAGTGAAATTGTAGGAAATATAAGATGAGGTGGAGTTGTTATAAACTGCTGCTTATGAGCGGTTACAAACTGAAATGTATTTGATGCACATCTCATGGGATCAACAAATGAATATGAAAGACCAAGGAAATCCATGCACCAGAGTGTCTTCAGTTTTTTGTGCAGACATTTGGATCAAGTCCGAGCATCTCTGGATACGTCAATATCACACAAATGCAGAATCCAGGTGTACAAAGAATCTGTGTCCCTAGCCCTATTGTATACCATGCCAGCTTTTATTTACGACTGTAATTAAAAAGTATACTTGGTCTCCTGTAAAACAAGCTCTCCATTTACTACGGCATGATGGCCCATCAGCAACTTCACTCCAATTTTAATTTTAAACATCCAATGTAAATTAACAAAGTAAATTTAAATATGGCAGTATCATGAAAGTCAATTAAAATGTGAGGATATAAACACAGAGGTGCAACAAGGATAATATAATATGTTACTTATGATTAACTTTCAATAACTATTGTATTGCTGCTTTTTTTTCTTACATTTTGCTTTATTCAGTTATGCTATTCGAAGAATGCTGGTTAAAAACACGTCATATCTTTAAAGATTCTATGAAGTGCTCCAGCATTAATTGAAATGCAAACATTTTTTATGCTTTTGTGATTAGCTACAGCAAAAAAAAAAGTCACAAATATACATGCCCAGCAAGTTGTTATGAACGCCACAATTTATGGAGCCATTTGCTTTTATAATGTGCACATTTGCAACTTTTGAAGATCCATACCATAAAAAACACAAAGTTTAATATAATCCCACTGCACAATGAGAAATGGTAATGGTTCAGTTATGGAATGCCAGAAATATGTCAATAGCTTTTAGCAGAATCTTTGATTTGATAAAGATGAAAGAAGTAAAAAGCCCTTCAGTGATTTGGACAATAGTTTCAAGGATGTAGACGGGATAAAAGCAAGAGCTACATCTGGTTTAGTACTTACACTAAAAGCATCTCGACGAATCCCTTTGTGGGTTCGCAACCAAGATCGACTGAGTTCGTTCAACTCGGGTATCGGCTGCACTTTCAATCTCACGGTGTCTCCAGACTGACGGATCATCTCCACTATCTCGTCCCGTGATTTATTTTCAACGTTTTTGCCGTTAATTTCCACCAGTCTGTCGCCAGGCACCAGACCCAAGGCCAGGTCTTTGGTGCCAGCTCCAGGCTCTGCAAAATGAACCATCCTGCGGTACACTTGTCCATCGGGGCCCCTGTCCAGCATGGTGGTTCTCCGCAAAGAGAAACCAAAGTCTCCCGTGTTTCTTCTCTGCAGGACGAGTTCTCGAGGCTCTGTCGGCAAAGGTGGTACCACGGGGGGCAATCTCAAATCAGCAGCAAAGATTTTATCTACAACCTCAGGAAGGTGAATATCGGGACCTTCCATTAACGCTGCACTTGATGCATTCCCTGGCATTTCTTCCAGGTACTCAAGAAGTAGGTTTTCATTCCTCATCTCGACCTGCGGTGAAGGAGTTGCAGAGTTTTCCGATGGAGTTGATATTTCTGACGTCGTTTCTTCTCGATTCTTGTGCGAAAAAGAGAATCTTTTAACTAACTGGACTGAATTCTGTTTAGCCAGAGAGCCAAATAAAGCTGCTCGCTGTAGTACCGATCCCTTCAAACTGCTGTCATCTATTTTGAGGTCATCACTAGAACTGGCCGTACTCAACTGTTCAGAATCAAAAATCATGCTTCCCCGATTACTAACTGAGTCTGAATCAATGTCAGTGAGATTGAGATCAGAACTGCTGGCCACTTTTATTGGGATTGGGGCAGAGATTTCCAGTTTGGCCTTCGATTCCCGCTTTGAAGATCGACTCAAATTAAAGAGTCCTCTACGAAGGCCAACTTCCTCGAGGCTTTTCAATTCCGATGCAGACATTTTCTCCCGCTTTTCCTTTTTGTCTTTCTTTTCCTTTTTGTCTTTGTCTTTTTTAATTAGGTTAAACATGTTTAAAAAGTTCACTTTGGGGCGCCAATTATTAAGAGAATGGGGAAAAGGTCATTTAACAAAGATGGGGTCTTTATCTTAAAAGGTACAACTGAAAATCAGAGAGAGAGCAACGTTTCTTTGTGATCAGGTGTGGCCGACCGGTTAGGATGTCGTGTATCTGAAATGACATCAAAATAATAGTTACAATAGAAATACAAACATATTTAGGAATAGTACAGTTGGTGTTGTGTATCTGAGATGACATAGAAATCATTGTTTTAGTTTACTTCAGAGATACAGCGCAGAAACAGGCCCTTTGGCCCACCGAGTCCGCCCCTACCAACGATCCCCGCACATTAACACACACTAGGGACAATTTTTCAAACATTTATACAAAGCCAATTATAACCTACAAATCTGTATGTGGGAGTAAACCGAAGATCTCGGTGAAAACCCACACAGTAACGGAAAGAACGTACAAGCTCCGTACAGTCCGCACTCGTAGTCGGGATGGAACTGGGGTCTCTGGTGCTGTAAGTGATGTAAGCCAGCAACTCCATCACACTTGCTTACACAAGTGAGAGTATGAACAATACAGCTCCAATATTGGGGTCAAGGAAAGAGTGTTTACGTCGCGGCCCTGTTTCCACCAATCTTTCCACCACCACGCACAAGAAGCCACAAGACAGATGCCATTGTATGCAGATGCCGAGAGCTTGCGTGTGGACTCGATAAGAAGAAGAAGTTCCAATATTCATATTCACAAAGTGGCGTTTCTTTAATTATTAGGAAATAACTACTGCAATCCATATGATCCCAATTAAGGATAGGAAAATAGTTAAAATAACAAAATTATCATAATATATTTAATATGCATTAACTTGCTAAAGAACTAGGAATGGTGGTATGCTTGCCCAATGGTAGAGCTGCTGCCTCATAGTGCCAGAGACCCAGGTTTGATCCTGACTACGGTACAGAGTTTGCATGTTCTCCCTGTGACCACGAGGGTTTCCTCTGGGTTCTCCGGTTTCCTCCCACATTCCAAAGATATGCTAATTTGTAGGTTAATTGGCTTCTGTAAATTGTCTCTAGTGTGTAGGATAGAGCTAGTGTATGGGTGGTCGATGGCCGGCATGGACTCGGTGGGCCAATGGGCCTATTTCCATGCTGTATCTCTAAACTAAACTAAGCCAAATAAATGTAGTATACTGGCTAATCAATGCAGAACTGTCGTGAACCATCCAAACATCAACACCAACTCTGCTTTACATTAACTGATCCCAGGAAGAATACTGGTAATAATGTGACAAGAGCTATGAGATGACTGCTGTAGCAAATGCACTAATGTCATGAACCAGCATTTCCCTCCCTTCCTTCGCCTGGCCTTTGGATAACTACAGGCTTACAGACAAAAAGATTCAGAACTATTCCCCAAACTGACATAGAGATGGACCAATTATGGGTGGACAGCAACTGCTGGCTGTAACATCCACAATAGTTAGTGAGCGGCCACGGTGGCACAGCAGTAGAGTTGCTGCCTTACAGCGTTTGCAGCACCAGAGACCCGGGTTCGATCCCGACTACGGGTGCTGTCTGTACGGAGTTTTTACTAGCCTATTCAACCTCTGCCTATAACTCAAGCTTGCAACCCCATGTAACATCCCAGTGAATCTCTTCTGTGACCTCATGGGTTTTCTCCGAGATCTTCGGTTTCCTCCCACCCTCCATAGGTTAATTGGCTTGGTGTATCTCCCGTGTGTCTGTAGGATCGTGTTAATGTGCGGGGATCGCTGGTCGGCGCAGGCTCAGTGGGTCTAAGACCCTGTTTCCGCTCTGTATCTCTAAACTAAACTAAAGTAAATGGATTAAATATTTATCCAAATGCTATCCCTCAGCATTGGGTGGGAGATATCTAACTAAAAAGAACACCACCTGTTATAAACAAAGAATTGAGTTCAGTTTAGTTTATTGTCGCGTGTACCGAGGTACAGTGAAAAGGTTTTGCGTGGTAAATACTGGTAAGCATTGTTGTTAAATATCCACAGTGGCATTTAGTTTATTATTGTCACGTGTACCGATACCTGATATCCAAATGATGTGAGGTTATAGACTCATACATTGACACAGCTATACACCAGGGGAACCGCCCCTTCAGCCCACTATGTCCATGTCCTTCCCAAGTTGGCATCCCGGGCTAGTCCCATTTGCCTGCATTTAGCCCATTGCCCTGTAAACCCTTCTTATCCATATGTCTGTTCAAAAATGTCTTTTAAAGATCATAATTGTATCCGCATCTAGAGCTTCCTTTGGCACCTCATTCCACAGACGGACTATAGCCTCTGAGTGAAACCATTACCCCCGAGGTTCCTCTAATTTCCCTTCTCACCTTAAGCATATATGCCCTCTGGTTTTAGAATCCTCTACTCTGGGAAAAAGACTGGGAGCATTCACTTTATCCATTTCCCTTTTGATCTCGTACACATCAATAAAGTCACCCCTCAGCCTCCTGCACTCCAAAGGAAAAGGTCTCAGCCTATTCAACCTCTGCCTATAACTCAAGCTTGCAACCCCAGGTACCATCCTGGTGAATCTCCTCTGCACCCTTTCCAACTTAATGGCATCCTTCCTCCGGCTCGGTGACCAAAACTGCATAAAGTACTCGCCAACGACTTGTCCAGCTGCATCATGATGTCCCAACACTTGTACTCAACGCCTTTCCCAATGGAGACAAACGTGCCAAATGCCTTCTTCACCACCCTGTCCACCTGACTCGCCACTGCTAGCAAACCATGCACCTCTACTCACAAATCTCTCTGTTCTGCAACACTCTCCCGGGGCTCTACCATTTACTACAAGTCGTGCCCTGGTTTGGCATAGAAAGTGCAACACCTCACACTTATCAACAGTTAAATTCCATTTGCAATTCCTTGGCCCACTTTCTTTGTTCTTAATATTATATATGGATTAAATCTTTAATCCTATTTTCATAATATTTATTTGAATGATTTGTTTACTTAATTATCACCAAGTCATCATCCAGCAACAACATCTGAAAACCTTGTCAATAGATTTATAAATCCAAAAGTGGTGAATCTCTGGAACTCTCTGCCACATAGGGTAGTTGAGGCCAGTTCATTGGCTATATTTAAGAGGGAGTTAGATGTGGCCCTTGTGGCTAAGGGGATCAGGGGGTATGGAGAGAAGGCAGGTACGGGATACTGAGTTGGATGATCAGCCATGATCATATTGAATGGCGGTGCAGGCTCGAAGGGCCGAATGGCCTACTCCTGCACCTAATTTCTATGTTTCTATGTTTCTAAAATGCAAGTACTGTATTACTCCAGCACAATGCAAATAGTGCCAATCACGATTCACTAAAATGCAGATTTCTGTAATTTGAGATTATGTGAACAATGCCTTTGGGAGCTTAAAGTTGTAACTCATTGACCCACAATTTATGGAACAATTACGAAGTTTTATATTGTTAGTATTATACACTGGGGGAAAGTCCATTTCCAACTATTTCAGAGTAAAATTCTACGCAGGTATGAAGAATATATTGTGATTGGTGATGACGCAAGCAAACTAAAATATTCTTCTCTCGAGACTACTGCACTAAAAGTTAGCAATATATAGTACAACTTGAAAAACAGAAGCAAAATAAAGCCTGATTTTAACAATAGTCTGACTTTATTACAGAAATAAAATCCCTGTAGCCATTTTGCACAGGATAATACACAAATTGGGACATCAATACCGAACAAGTCAAAAGACCTACAACATTGAAATTATCTATCTTACATTTCTGCAAGTTTAAGTTTCATGCAGTTTAAGAGATTATGGCTACAGCCAAATTGGAAGGCAAGATATATACTTCACACTCAAAGTATAACAACTTTTAAATTTTGTTTAGTTTACTTTAGTTTAGTTTAGAGATAGAGCATGGAAACAGGCCCTTTGGCCCACCGAGTCCACACCAACCAGCAATCCCCGCACACTAACACTATCCTACACATGCTGGGGACAATTTAACATTTATACCAAGCTTATTTGCCTACAAACCTGTACGTCTTTAGAGTGTGGGACGAAACCAAAGATCTCTGAGAAAACACACGGTCACGGGGAGAACGTACAAACTCCGTACAGACAGCACCCGTAGTCAGGATCAAACCCGGGTCTGTGGCGCTGTGAGGCAGCAAATTTACCGCTGCGCCACCGTGCTGCCCTAAAGAAATTGCTCCTCATCTGTTTTCTAAAGGTAATTTAAAGTTTAATTCTGAGGCTATGGGCTCTGGTCCTAGACTCTCCCACTAGTAGAAACATCCTCTCCACATTCACTCTATCCAAGCCTTTCACTATTCGGTACGTTTAACATGCACTCAGTACCGAACTAAGCATTGGCGGAGCTGAGGATCAAACTGTTTGCAATACTTTCACCCCTTGTCTGGTTGACAGTCTGAATTATCAAAGAGTTTGCCCCGGAGTAAAGCCACGCAGGTCACGGGGAGAATGTACAAACTCCGTACAGACAGCACCCGTAGTCAGGATGGAACCCGGGTCTTTGGGTTCTTTCATCTTTTAAGCACCAGCATTATTACTACATCAGTGGCCATCTCACAGCAACTTTGCTACCTTGTCCTTCTACAATATATTCACATTTTCAGCACAGATGCCCAATAAATACAAACATTATCTGAGGTAGCATGTTATTGGAGTCCACTTCTGGTTTCTGCCGACAAAGATGTATGGCAGTCCAATGGTTGTTCTGCCAATATTGGGACATATCCACACACAGAATAACATTGTTCTATTTAGGTAACAATTAAGTCATCAAAACAGTTGAAGTTATGGGTTCTTAATATATACAAATCAGTTTTACACCATTAGTAGTAAACTCAGAAATCAGTATATTTAATTGAGTAGCTTCCAATAAACAGTCTGTTTAAGAAAGAACTGCAGATGCTGGAAAATGGAAGGTAGACAAAAATCCTGGAGAAACTCAGCGGGCGAGGCAAGGGCCTCTGAAGAAGGGTCTCCACCCGAAACGTCACCCGTTCCTTCTCTCCAGAGATGCTGCCTGTCCCGCTGAGTTACTCCAGCATTCTGTGTCTACCTAGTGCTTCGAGAGGTTGGTTATGAAGCAGATCAACTCTTACCTTAGCAAGGACCTAGACCCACTACAATTTGCCTAATGCCACAATAGATCAACAGGGGATGCGATCTCGCTGGCTCTCCACTCTGCACTGGACCACTTGGATGATAGGAAGGCATAAATCAGGCTGTTGTTCATCAACTACAGCTTGGCGTTCAACACCTTCATCCTCTCCAAACGTGTTATCAGTCTCAGCAGGGAACTGAATCCTTGCCCATCTCTCTGCAACTGGATCCTTGTTTTCCTCTTTGGCAGAGCACAACAGTACGAATTGGCAACAACACTTCCTCCTCAATAACAAACCGCACCGGAGAACTTTAGAGCTCAGTTCTCTACTTGCTCTATAACCATGGCTGCGTAGCCTGACACAGTTCCATCGCCTTCTTTAAATACGCCGATGATATCACCGTTGCTGGACGAACAATGGGTAATGATGAATCAGAGTGTAGGAGAATGAAAAAAAAATGAATACATTGCCACAGAGGGCTGCAGAGGCCGTCAGTGGATATTTTGTTTTTCTTTTTTTTTTTCTTGATTTAAATCTTTTTATTTGAATTTCACAGCAATTTGCATACATACAATGATAACAGACAGTGACAGTCAAGGCATAATTGTGCAACAGTATGTAAGCGACCCTCAAAGCCCTTACCCTTACCCACCTTCAACCCACCCGAATCAGGTCGGAACCAAACGGGGACAAACAACACTCACATATATACACATCCACACAAACAATGGTAAGATAAACAAAACAAAAAGTACTAAAAAAATTAAAAAAATTTAAAACAAATTAAAAAAGGGGTCACTAATAACAGTAAATAAGTAAGTAATTAAATAAATAAGTGTGGGGAGGGGGGGGTTAAGGGGAGAGCAGCTGCAGTAGAGCAGAACAATGGTGGCGAGCACTCAGACCTCTTCCGAGTCCGGGGACAAGTTGAGAGAGTTAACAAGTTCCAAGAAAGGGTTCCATGTATCTAGGAATGTCTTGGTAGAGCACTTTGAGAGAGAACCTAAGTTTTTCAAGCTTTAAATTGTAAAGCACCTCCTTAATCCAGCGGGCGTGTGTCGGGGGACAGGTGAGCCTCCAGTTAAGCAAGATCAGTCTCCGGGCTAACAAGGTTGTAAAAGCTAGAACCCGTTTCACCGCAACAGAGAGGTTGGTGTTGGGAGGGGTACCGAAAATGGCTGACAGTGGGTTTGGAGGAATAGTCTGGCCGTAGGCTCTGTCAGTGGATATTTTTAAGGCAGAGATAGACAAATTCTTGATTAGAATGGATGTCATGGGTTATGGGGAAAAGGCAGGAAAATGGGATTAGGAGGCAGAGATCAGCCATGATTGATTGGTATATGACTGGCATATGACTGTCATATGCTGAGAGAATGGAGCGACTGTCATATGCTGAGAGAATGGAGCAGCTGGGCTTGTACACTCTGGAGTTTACAAGGATGAGAGTGGATCTCATTGAAACATATAAGATTGTTAAGGGTTTAGACACGCTAGAGGCAGGAAACATGTTCCCGATGTTGGGAGAGTCCAGAACCAGGGGCCACAGTTTAAGAATAAGGAGTAAGCCATTTAGAACAGAGACGAGGAAACACTTTTTCTCACAGAGTGGTGAGTCTGTGGAATTCTCTGCCTCAGAGGGTGGTGGAGGCCGGTTCTCTGGATACTTTCAAGAGAGAGCTAGATAGGGCTCTTAAAGATAGCGGAGTCAGGGGATCATGGGGAGAAGGCAGGAACGGGATACTGATTGGGGATGATCAGCCATGATCACATTGAATGGCGGTGCTGGCTCGAATGGCCTACTCCTGCACCTATTGTCTATTGTCTATTGATTGAATGGCAGAGTAGTCTCAATGAGCCGAATGGCCTAATTCTATTCCTATAACTTGTGAACTTGCGAATAGTGCCAGAACAACAATCTTGTTCTCATCATCAGCAAGACCATGGTGCTGATTGTTTAGAAGGGGAAAGCCGAGGATTCACAAATGTTTCTTCATCGACGTGTTGAAGAGAGTCAACAACTTCAGGTTCCTGGGCAAGTTCTCTGAAGATCTGTCCTGGGCCAAGAACAGTGACGTAATCGTAACGAAAGCCTATCGACACCCTCACTTTCTAAGAAGATTGAGGGGATTCGGAATGTCGCTAGAGAACATATTCTCTGGTTGCATCACGGCCTGGTTCGGCAACTCAAACACCCAGCAGCGAAGGGGATTGTAGAGAGTGGTGGACACTGCCTGGTTCATCACAGCTATTTACCACCTCACCATTGAGATGATCCATTGGAGGTGCTGTCTGAAAAAGGCAGTCCGTATCATCAAATACCCACACCACTCTGGCTATGCTCTCATTTCACTCCTGCCACCAGGAAGATGGTATAGGAGACTTAAAACTGTGACCACCAGGTACAAGAATACTTCCTCCCAACAATCATCAGGCTGTTGAAAACTTCACAATACGAACCTCAACTATGAACTGTCTTTGGTTGCACTAAGGACTTTGGAGGGGTATTTCTGCACTAGTGTTGGGGTTATTCATTTATTGAACCTTTGTTTATTTTCTGCATTATCTTTATATTTTATTTAAACCTGATAGCAAGTAAGAATTTCATTGTTCTAGTTCAGTACATGTCAATTAAACCCTTGATTCTTGAGCAAAATTCCGGATAAAATGATGAGCATCTACCAATAGGTGCAGGAGTAGGCCATTTGGCCCTTTGAGCCAGCACCGCCATTCAATGTGATCATGGCTGATCATCCCCAATCAGTGCCCCCGTTCTTGCCTTCTCCCCATATCCCCTGACTCTTTAAGAGCCCTATCTAGCTCACTCTTGAAAGTATCCAGAGAACCGGCCTCCACCGCCCTCTGAGGCAGAGAATTCCACAGACTTACAACGCTCTGTGAGAAAAAGTGTTTCCTCGTTCTGGACTCCCCCAACATCGGGAACATGTTTCCTGCCTCTAGCATGTCTAAACCCTTAATAATCTTATATGTTTCAATAAGAAATCCTCTCATCCTTCTAAATTCCGGTGTATACAAGCCCAGCCGCTCCATTCTTTCAGCATATGACAGTCCCGCCATCCCGGGAATTAACCTGGTGAACCTACGCTGCACTCCCTCAATAGCAAGAACAAAATGAGATTTCCAACCCAACCAAAGTATCGTAACTTCTCATCTATGATATTGCAAATCAGAAACATCTTTGCACATACCATGAGTTTACTACCAGTCGAATTATAATTAGTAATTAGATTCTCATTAGAATTGCTTATTTAGGAACTAAAATAACTGCACTCTGTCGATGCCTTTATTGAAAATTGTGTGTGAAGCTTCAACTCACACGTAATCTTAAACATTTACTTTTCCATTCTAACCTCAAATCTGCTGCAGGGAAAGATGTGCTTGAGTTCCAAGTAACTCAGCTGTCAACATTCTCTTCACAACATATGGACTATCAATATATTGTGCCAACACATCATACTCAAGTCCCTGAACCAACTTGAATCTCAACACTGTTTAACATTAAGGATAATAATAACAAACTTGCTATGCGCATAAATAACAATTGATATCAGTTGCGCATGAAATATTGCTGCTGCTTTATAAGCAGTAGATAAGTTACTAATGTCCCACAGTAAAGCATGTCCAACTTTAAATGTTCTGAGGAAAACAGTAATATATCCTGACATTAGCAATCATCCCCAGATTTGTTTTCTACACACCATGAAGAATAAAAGACCTCGCAAATATCTGGGATGTGTTCATTTTTTCCTTAATTAAATGACCTACTATGAGCACTGTACAAAGAAAAATATGTACTCCCCCTTTCTCATTAAAGTGGAATGTCATTTCTAACTATGTGTAAGAAGGAACTGCATTTACTGGTTTAAACCAAAGATAGACATAAAAAGCTGGAGTAACTCAGCAGGACAGGCAACATCTCTGGAGAGAAGGAATGGGTGACGATTCGGGTCGAGTCTGAAGAAGGGTCTCGACCCGAAACGTCACCCATTCCTTCTCTCCAGAGATGCTGCCTGTCCCGCTGAGTTACTCCAGCTGTTGGTGTCTATCGGCATTTCTAACTATTTATAAGGACGTTCTATCATGACAAAGTTTTAACAGTATTCGCCAATTTTGTAATACATTGCCACAGAGGGCTGTGGAGGCTGTCAGTGGATATTTTTAAGGCAGAGAAAGACAAATCCTTGATTAGAATGGATGTCATGGGTTATGGGGAAAAGGCAGGAAAATGGGATTAGTAGGCAGAGATCAGCCATGATTGAATGGCAGAGTAGACTCGATGAGCCGAATGGCCTAATTGAAGAATTTAAGATCTCCACATTATATTGTTAACAATTAAGAACTCTTGTTCTAAGGTATGAGTAGCTTCACAAAATTAAGTACCCAACTAGACATTACAACATTAATTTGGGACAATAACTTTGTTGGAGCCAACAGCAATCAAGCCTTAGTGTTTTCTGCGTTATTAGACATTGATGAATAATAACATTATTAATTAAATCCCTGTGAATGGAACATTTATGTAATAAATCTTTTTGCAGGTTGAGGTTGAGTTTAATATGGTCACATGCTTTGTGAAACAGCAATCAAGGTTTTGTTTTCACATGCTATCCAAACAGATCGGATATACCATAGAAGGTAGACAAAAATGCTGGAGAAACTCAGCGGGTGAGGCAGCATCTATGGGGCGAAGGAAAAAGGCGACGTTTCGATTCGAGATCCTTCGTCACCTATTCCTTCGCTCCATAGATGCTGCCTCACCCGCTGGGTTTCTCCAGCATTTTTGTCTACCTTCGATTTTCCTGCATCTGCAGTTCCTTCTTAAACAGATATACCACAGATATAATCAGTTTAAATACAATAGGTAAAGCAAAGGGGAAGATACAGAGTGCAGAATATAGTTCTCAGCATTGTTGCATTCTTATTGATACAAGTTTATGAACTGTTTCAAATAAATTTCAAATAACTGACCAAACTGGTAAAACATGTATCGTCCAAAAAGTAAATAGATGGGAAAAATATTGATGCGACTGGTTATTTATCTACAATCTACAGAGGAAAAATATATTAAATAAACTATTCTTATATGGAAAATTTGAGAGATGGAGCCAAGACAATGCCAGCATTTAACACTACTTTCTGTAGTTGGTAAAGGTTAAATCAAAGACCCACACCACCCTGGCCACACACACATTTCACTCCTGCCATCGGGAAGCAGGAACAGGAGCCTGAAACTGTAACGTTCAGGAACAGCTTCTTCCCCACAGCCATTTGGCTATTAAACACTACAACCTCAAATAAGCTCTGAATTACATAGACCATTAGTGTTATTATTGCACTTGGTTTTTCTTTTGCGTGTACACATATGTGTGCGTGTTTGTATGTGAAGATAAATATAAATATACATATGATCTATATATATGTGATTTGTGAGTATGTGTATATACACACACACTGAACTTTTTTTCCTCTCGCATTTATGATATTGTTTAGAGTGTACTGTGTTTACATATTCTGTTGTGCTGCAGCAAGTAAGAATTTAATTGTTCTATCTGGGACATATCTTGACTCCCTCTCTGACTCTTAATCTAGATTTTCAATTTCACTGAGAAAATAATTATAGATATTAGATAATTATAGATATTTTAAAAAATCAAAGCACTTGATAAAGAGGTAGAATAGATTTTTAATATCAAGTCAATTTTTGAATGAATTGGCGTGAAAAAAAGTGCACGCCCTGATTCATCTCCCACCGTGTGAATTATCTTGTGGTTACACCTCTCTCCGTCTGTTCACACCTCTCCTCTATGGATTAACATACTGGACCACTGCTTTAAGCGCTGTTTTATAGCAGCACCTCTCTCACTCTCTCTCTGCCTCCGTCCGCAGCGCTGACCGCGACTCAGCCCGCCGGCGAACCCCTCTCGTACACGAACAGTCTGAAGAAGGGTCTCGACCAGAAACGTCACCCATTCCTTCTCTACAGTGTTTACTACAAAAAGTGGTATCATCAAAGACCCACACCATCGTGGCCATACACTAATCTCCCTGCTACCTTCAGGTAGAAGGTACAGGAGCCTGAAGACTGCAAAAAAAACAGGTTCAGGAATAGCTACTTCCCCACAGCCATCAGGCTATGAAACCTGGCTCGGACAAAACTCTGATTATTAATAACCACTTTCTGCTATTTGCACTTTATCAGTTTATTTATTCATGTGTGTATATATTTATATCATGGTATATGGACACATTTATCTGTTTTGTAGTAAATGCCTACTATTTTCTGAGTGCTTAAGCAAAGCAAGAATTTCACTGTCCTATACAGGGACACATGACAATAAACTCACTTGAACTTGAACTCTCCAGAGATGCTGTCTGTCCTGCTGAGTTACTCCAGCTTTTTGTGTCTACCACTGCTTTAAAAGGTAGTTACACCTCTCACTATGTGATTACACCACTTCCCTTGAATTATTACACAGGATTACTGCTTGAAGGGCAAACCCTGATTACACTTTCAACATATGATTTATCTTGTGATTACACATTTTTCCCTTGAATCACCGCACTGGACCACTGCTTCAAAGGGCAAACACTCATCGTGTATCTGTATGCTGTGGACGGCTTGAATGTAATCTTGTATTATCTTTCCACTGACTGGATAGTACGCACCAAAAAAGCTTTTCAGTACCTCGGTACACGTGACAATAAATTACACTAAAATCAAAACTTGGTACACATCTCACATTGTGATTTCACGTCTTTGCCTGGATTAGCACACTAGATCCGTTGTTTTAAACGGCAAAATGTGTAGGAAGGAACTGCAGATACTGGTTTACTCCGAAGATAGGCACAAAAAACTGGAGTAACTCAACTGGTCAGCCAGCATATCTGGGTCGAGACTCTTCTTCAGACTGAGAGTTAAGGGCCTGTCCCACTTGGGCGTCATTTGCGCGACATCCTAAAAATTGGTTGGCGCGTGGTTAGGCACAAAATTACCTATGCTAATTTATTATACGTCCGTGACCATGCGCCACCCATACACCGTCAACGCGCAATATGCACGTCATTGGAGCGCCGCACCACGTGACCACCCGGGTATAAAGCGCGCGTAGTTTTGAAAATTTTTCACCACAGTATCTTTGATTTTCATTGGGAAAATCCTTGCCACGGAAATCAGACTAAATACGAACGACATCACGAATGGCTCCCAAAAGAAGCAGGGTCCTCAAGAGCACTTGGCACGCAAGTGTCTGTCGTACTTCTAAATGACTTTTGCACGCTGTCACGCATCAGTCACTACCGGCCTGTCGCGTAAATGACGCGCAAATGACGCCCAAGTGGGACAGGCCCTTCAGAGGAGAGGGAAACGAGAAATATAGAAGGTACATAGAGTAAATGAATGAGCAACAAATGATCAAACAAAGGTGGAGCCTGATAACATTTCCTGACGTGTGAATTATCTTGTGGTTAGACCTCTCAACAGCTGATCATACCTCCCCGCCTGGATTACCTGATTTAAAATGCAAACCCTGTTTACACCCAAATTAGACACAAAATGCTGGAGTAACAGCATCTCTGGAGAGAAGGAATTGGTGAGGTTTCGGGTCTTCAGATTCCACAGAAGGGGAGCAGCGAGAGAGGGCAGAAAGGAAGATAAAGTATTCCAAGTAGGTAAACCTCGAGGAGTTTTTGCAGTGGAGCAGACGAAATGTGTAGGAAGGAACGTGTAAGAAGGAACTGCAGTTGCTGGTTTAAATCGAAGAGACACAAAAAACTGCAGTAACAGCAGGATAGGCAGCATCTCTGGAGAGAAGGAATGGGTAACAATTCGGGTCGAGACCCTTCTTCAGAGTCTGCCTGTCCCGCTGAGTTACTCCAGCTTTTTGTGTAAGAAGGAACTGCAGGTACATCTCTCTCGCCTTGTAAATCACCTTGTGATGACACCTCTCCCCTTGCATTACCACACTGGACAGCTTTAAAGCACTAACCCTATTACATCAGTCACCCGCTGTGTGAATCATCCTGTGGTCACACCTCTCTCCCCAGTTCACACCACTTCAATGGGCAAATACCAGTTACACCCCGCACCTTCTGATCACAAGGCTTGGCCTGGAATACCACACTAGACCACCGCTTTGAAGGGCTAACCCTGATTGCGTATGTATAGTAAGATTTTTACTGATCTGTACGCAAAAAATAAATCTCACTGTATCATTTAACACCTCACATTGTGTGAAATATTATATGGTCTCACCTCTCCTCCTGGGTCCCTTCTCTCCCCACATGATTACACCTTTCCCCTTGGGTCTCTTGATCACGTCTCCCCCCACCACCACCACCACCACCACCACAATAATTCCTCTTGCCTCATCACCTCATCACCTCATCTCTCCCCCTGAAATTATAACTGGTTGCTAAGTCACTTCTCTCCCCCGGGATCCCACCTCTCCCCATGAAAGTATCATTGAACTGAAGAAGGGTCTTCGACCCGAAATGTCACCCATTCCTTCTCTCCAGAGATGCTGCCTGTTCCGCTGAGTTACTCCAGCATTTTGTGCTTATCTTCAGTTTAAACCGGCATTTGCAGTTCCTTTCTGCACACAGATCTCTCACCTCCCCCTGCTAAGTCACTTCTCTCCCCCTGAACCTCAGCTCTCCCCTCTCTCACTGGTCTCCCCATTGATCACAGCTCTCCCGGGGTAACTGGGCCAGGACAGAGAAAGGGCCAGACACACACAACCACACACAACACACACAATGGGGGAGGAAAGTAGTAGCCTAGGGAGGGAGACCGGTCAATGATACTGTCATGGTGGAGAGATGAGATCCAGGGGAGAGACAAGGGAGGGAGGGAGGGAGGGGGAGAAGGAAGGAGACGGAGAGAGGGAAGGAAGGAGAGGGAGAGAGGGAGGGAGGAAAGTGGGGAGGGAGGGAGAGAAGGAAGGAGAGAGGAGAAAGAGAAGGAAGGAGAGAGATAATGAAAGCAGGGAGGGAGAGAATGAAGGAGAGAGGGAGGGAGGAAAGCAGGGAGGAGGGCGAGAGATCTGGGATACTTTCATGGTGAAGAATAAGGGAGAGAAGAAAAGGCGAGAGGAAGGGAGGAGGGGGAGAGAGAGAGAGGAGAGATCAATGAGACTTTCAGATGGAGAGATGAGGGAAGGGAGAGAGGGAGGGAGAGAGAGGAGAGAGAAGGGGAGAGAGAGAGAGAGGGAGCAAAGAGAGAGAGAGAGAGAGGGAGAGTAACGAGGGAGAGAGAGAGAGAGGGAGAGAGGAGAGAAGGAGAGAGGGGGAGAGAGGGGGAGAGAGAGAGAGAGAGGGAGAGAGAGAGAGAGAGGGAGAGAGAGAGAGAGAGAGAGAGAGAGAGGAGAGAAGGAGAGAGAGGGGGACAGAAAGAGAGGGAGAGAGAGAGAGAGGGGAGAGAGGGAGAGGGAGAGGGAGAGAGAGGAGAGGAGAGAGGAGAGAGGAGAGAGAGAGGAGAGAGAGAGAGAGAGAGAGAGAGAAAGAGAGAGGGGAGAGAGAGGGAGAGAGAGAAGGAGAGAGAAGGAGAGAAAGAGGGAGAGAGAGAGAGAAAGGGAGAGAGGGAGAGAGAGAGAGAGAGAGAGGAGAGAAAGAGAGAGAGAGAGGGGAGAGAGAGAGAGAGAGAGAGGGTGAGAGAGGGAGAGAAGGAGAGAGAGAGAGAGAGAGGGAGAGAGAGAGAGAGAGAGGGAGAGAGAGGGGAGAGAGAGGAGAGGGAGAGAGAGAAGGAGAGAAAGAGAGGAAGGAGAGAGAAGAGGGAGAGAGACAGAGGGAGAGGGAGAGGGGGAGAGGGGAGAGAGAAGGAGAGAGAGGGGGAGAGGGGAGGGGAGAGAGAGAGAGAGAGAGGGAAGAGGGAGGAGAGAGAGAGAGGGAGAGAGGAAGAGAGAAAGAGAGAGGGAGAGAAGGAGAAAGAGAAGGGAGAGAAGGGGAGAGAGGAGAGAAGGAGAGAGTGAGGAGTGAGGAGGGGGAGCGGCCCTGGGTCGACTGCCCTTCATCGCGGCCGCCATCTCTCCCTCCCCGCTGGTCTACTGTGTGTGTGTGTGTGTGTGTGTGTGTGTGTGTGTGTGTGTGTGTGTGTGTGTGTGTGGTGTGTGTGTGGACACGGGCGGGCGGGGCGGGGATGGCGGGGCGGCGGCGGCGGCGATGGCGGCTGAGCTACTCACCGGCGGCTGAGGCGGGCGGGCGCGTTCCCGTTCCTGACGCGCGCTCCCGGTGGTGGGGGGGGGGGGGGGGCGCTCGTTCCCGGGCTCGCGCCGCGGCCGTTGGCGGCCCCTCCCCCCCCCCCCCCCCCCCCACCGGCCGCGTGCCCGTCACCGCCAACTGATGCAGCTGCCAGGTCAGTGCTCGTCCCTGTGGTGGTGTGTGTATAGTGTGTGTGTGTAGGTGTGTGTGTGTGTGTGTGTGTGTGTCTGTCAGTGTCTGTGTGTGTGTGTCTGTGTGTCTGTCTGTGTGTGTATGTCTGTGTGTGTGTGTGTGTGTGTGTGTGTGTCTGTGTGTGTCTGTGTGTGTATGTCTGTGTGTGTGTGTGTGTGTGTGTGTGTGTGTCTGTCTGTGTGTGTGTGTGTGTGTGTGTGTCTGTGTGTGTGTGTCTGTGTGTGTGTCTGTGTGTGTGTGTGTGTGTGTGTGTGTGTGTGTGTGTGTGTGTGTGTGTGTGTGTGTGTGTGTATGTGTGTGTGTATGTGTGTGTGTGTGTGTGTCTGTGTGTGTGTCTGTGTGTGTGTCTGTCTGTGTGTGTGTGTGTGTGTGTGTGTGTGTATGTCTGTGTGTGTATGTCTGTCTGTGTGTGTGTCTGTGTGTGTGTATGTGTGTGTGTGTATGTCTGTGTGTGTATATGTCTGTGTGTGTGTATGTCTGTGTGTGTGTATATGTGTGTGTGTGTGTGTGTGTGTGTGTGTGTGTATGTCTGTGTGTGTGTGTCTGTGTGTGTGTGTGTGTGTGTGTGTCTGTGTGTGTATGTGTGTGTCTGTGTGTGTGTGTGTGTGTGTGTCTGTGTGTGTGTGTGTGTGTGTGTGTGTCTGTGTGTGTGTGTGTGTGTGTGTGTGTGTGTGTGTGTGTGTGTGTGTGTGTGTGTGTGTGTGTGTGTGTGTGTGTGTGTGTGTGTGTGTGTCTGTGTGTGTGTATGTGTGTGTGTCTGTCTGTGTGTGTGTGTCTGTGTGTGTGTATCTCTGTCCGTGTCTATGTATCTGTGTGTGTGTCTGTCTGTGTGTGTGTGTGTGTGTCTGTATGTGGCTGTGTGTGTATGTCTGTGTGTGTGTCTGTCTGTGTGTCTGTATGTGGCTGTGTGTGTCAGTGCATGGCTGTGTGTCTGTGTGTGTGTGTCTGTGTGTGTGTGTCTGTGTGTGTCACTGTGTGTCTGAGCATGTGGGTCTCTGTTCGTGTCTGTATGTCTGTGTATGACTGTCTGTGTATGTCTGTCTGTTCATGTGTGTCTGTCTGTGTGCCTGTCTGAGTATGTATGTCTGTGTGTATGTGTGTCCGTATGTGTGTCTACATGGAAACATAGAAACATAGAAAATAGGTGCAGGAGTAGGCCATTCGTCCCTTCGAGCCTGCACCGCCATTCAATATGATCATGGCTGATCATCCAACTCAGTATCCTGTACCTGTCTTCTCTCCATACCCCCTGATCCCTTTAGCCACAAGGGCCACATCTAACTCCCTCTTAAATATAGCCAATGAACTGTGGCCTCAACTACCTTCTGTGGCAGAGAATTCCAGAGATTCACCACTCTCTGTGTGAAAAATGTTTTTCTCATTTCGGTCCTAAACGATTTCCCCCTTATCCTTAAACTGTGACCCCTTGTTCTGGACTTCCCCAACATCGGGAATAATCTTCCGGCATCTAGCCTGTCCAACCCCTTAAGAATTTTGTAAGTTTCTATAAGATCCTCCCCTCAATCTTCTAAATTTTAGCAAGTACAAGCCGAGTCTATCCAGTCTTTCTTCAAATGAAAGTCCTGCCATCCCAGGAATCAGTCTAGTGAACCTTCTCTGTACTCCCTCTATGGCAAGAATGTCTTTCCTCAGATTAGGAGACCAAAACTGTACGCAATACTCCAGGTGTGGTCTCACCAAGACCCTGTATAACTGCAGTAGAACCTCCCTGCTCCTATACTCAAATCCTTTTGCTCTGAATGCTAACATACCATTCGCTTTCTTCACTGCCTGCTGCACCTGCATGCCTACTTTCAATGACTGGTGTACCGTGACACCCAGGTCTCGTTGCATCTCCCCTTTTCCTAATCGGTCACCATTTAGATAAGTCTGTGTGTGTATCGGTGTGTCTATCTGTCTGTTCATGTGTATGTCTATCTGATCTGTGAGTGTGAGTGTTATGTCTGTCGGTCTGCCTGTGTGTATTTCTGTCTCTCTATGTCTGTGTATGTGTTTGGGAGTATGTGTTTTTCTGTCTGTCTGTTTGTATGTGTCAGTGTCTGTGTTTGTCATGTGTGTTGTATACGTCTGTACGTGCGCGTCTGTGTTTATGCCTGTCTGTCTGTGTGTGTGAGCATGTGCATCTGTGCGAGTCTGTTTATATCTGTCTCTATGTGTGCACGTCTGTGCGTTCGTGTGCGTGTCTGCGCAAGCTGTCAACTTGCATCCTAGTCGATTGTTCTTGTTAGCTGGCAGTGAGGCACAGAAACATTTGCACAGAGAAAAAAGGCATTTTAAATATTATAAAACACAAACATGCAAATAATAAAATAAATATGCAGCAGGAGGAAAGGCTTTGGAAATCAGTAGACACAAGGAACTGCAGATGTTGGTTTACAATAAACACACAATGTGCAGATCAGTCAGAAGAAGAGTCCCTATCAATATTCACCAGGGATGCTGCCTAACCCACTGAGTTACTCCAGCACTTTGTGTCCTTTTGTGTAAACCGATATCTGCAGTTCCTTGTTTCTACTGATTTCCAAAGCATTTCAGTTTAGTTTATTGTCACCTGTACTCAGCAGGTCAGGCAGCATCTCTGGAAAATAAGCACAGGCGATGTTTCAGTTCGGGACACTTCTTCAGTCCCTTCTCAATGTCAGGTAGACACAAAATGCTGGTGTAACACAGCGGGTGAGGCAGCATCTATGGAGAGAAGGAATTGGCGACATTTCGTGTTGAGACCCTTCTTCAGACTGCTGTAGGGGAGGGTGCAGAACAGAGATACAATGTAGGCGGAGATAGTAAGACTAGTGAGAGAACTGGGAAGGGGAGGAGATGGAGAGAGAAAGCAAGGGCTACCTGAAGTTAGAGAAGTCAATGTTCATGCCGCTGGGGTGTAAACTACCCAAGTGAAATACGAGGTGCTGTTCCTCCAATTTGTGCTGGGCCTCACTCTGACAATGGAGGAGGCCCAGGACAGAAAGGTCAGATTGGGAATGGGACGGGGAGTTGAAGTGCTGAGTCACCGGGAGATCAGGTAGGTTAAGACGGACTGAGCGGACGTGTTCAACAAAATGATCGCCGAGCCTGCTCTTGGTCTCGCCGATGTAGAGAAGTTGACACCTGGAACAGCGGATACAGTAGATGAGGTTGGAGGAGGTGCCAGTGAACCTCTGCCTCACCTGGAAAGACTGTTTGGGTCCTTGGATGGAGTTGAAGGGGGAGGTAAAGGGACAGGTGTTGCTAACTTTCTCACTCTCAAATAAGAGACAAAAGGTGATGTGCCGCGGCGGTGACTCCGGTGAGGTTATGGTGCTCGACCGGGATGAAGTGACTGAGGGGGCGGCAGCTCGCAGATGGTAAGATGGACCTTTGTCAAAAGAGAGAGAGAGAAGAAAACAACAATTGCAGGGGGAGGTATCTTCCCTTCTTCCCTCATTCTTAGTGTCTTTTTGTTTGGAAATTAGTAAAGTATTGACTACAAAAGGCAGCTGGAGCAAAACGTAAGGGGGAAAACCAAGATAAGGTGAGAGGAATCGCAGCCCCTTGGAGTCACACAGCCACTGTCACGAGTCAAGAGAGTTTTATTGTTATGTGTCCCAGAGATAGGACAATTAAATTCTTGCTTGCTGCAGCACAACAGAATATGTAAACGTAACACAGAACAGGAGATAAAAGTTCAGTGTGTCTATATACCATAGACCATATATGTACACAATAAATGAACAGATAAAGCACAATAGTAATAATACACTGTTATTGTTCAGAGCTTGTTTGATGTTGTGTTTAATAGCCTGACGGCTGTGGGGAAGAAGCTGTTTCTGAACTTGGATGTTCCAGATTTCAAGCTCCTGAACCTTCTTCCTGATGGCAACGGAGGGACGAGTGTGTGGCCAGGATGGTGTGGGTCTTTGATGATGTTGGCAGCTGGGTGACCACATAACATGTTGTCTCTTGGGACACTGTATTTATTGTTTTTCAGTGTACCTTCTTTTCGAGAGGGCTAAACCTAGTATTTGTGTAGGCTTGTTATTGTCAAGTGAACTGAGATACAGTGAAAAGCTTCTGTCTGCGTGCCATCCAAATAAATCAGGCCGTACTATACATAAGTACAATCAAACCGCACACAATTAGTGCAAAGATTAAAAATACCAGAGTCTATCATCAGTGTAAACGAGCATCTGCAGTTCCTTCCTACACATATAATTTTACAACATTGTAAAGTACCAGTGTTAAAGAAAAAGACAATGTCTGCAATGAGGTAGGTTGGAAGATCGGGATAACACCCTTAGCTTGTGAGAAGATTGTTCAGTAGTCTGATAACAATAGGCAATATGTGCAGGAGTAGGCCATTCAGCCCTTCGAGCCAGCACCGCCATTCACTGTGATCATGGCTGATCATCCACAAACAGCACCCCGTTCCTGCCTTCTCCCCATATCCCCTGACTCCGCTATCTTTAAGAGCTCTCTTGAAAGCATCCAGAGAATCAGCCTCCACTGCCTTCTGAGGCTGAGAATTCCACAGATTCACAACTCTCTGGGTGAAAAAGGTTTTCCTCATCCCTGTTCTAAATGGCGAACCCCTTATTCTTAAACTGTGTCCCCTGGTTCTGGACTCCCCCAACATCGGGAACATGTTTCCTGCCTCTAGCATAACAGAGGCGAAGAAGCTGTTCCTGAATGCGGTGGTATGGATTGTTAAGTTTTTGTATCTTCAGCCCGATGGAAGCGGAGAGAAGAGGTGGGACAAGTCTTTGATTAGGTTGGCTGCTTTTCCGAGTCTGCGTGAGGTGCAGATAGTGTCGTGTCTGGCCTGTGTGATGGATTAGGGGTGGCGCAGTGGTCGAGTTTCTGCCTTACTGCCAGAGTTTCTGCCAGAGACCCAGGTTCAATCCTGGCTACGTGTGTAGCCTGTACCTAGTTTGTACGTTCTCCCCATGGTCACGTGGGTTTTCTCCAGGATCCCCGGTTTCCTCCCACACTCCAAAGACCAAAAAGTTTGTAGGTTATCCAGCAGCTGCAGTTCCTTCTTGAACAAGTTTGTAGGTTAATTGGCTTAGTAAAAATTGTGAATTGTGGGATAGTGTTAACGTGCGGGGATCGCTGGTCGGCACGGACTTGGTGGGCCGAAAGGCATGTTTCCGTGCTGTATTTCTAAACTAAACTAAACGTGACTGCAGACATTCCCTCTAACTGAATCTGCTGCATTGAGAGGAGGTGGCCTGACTGTTGAGGCAGAATATTCTTGAGCAACAGAATGGAATGATGTGGAACTTGCCCGACTCTGTAATCTCCTTTCAAAAGAATGAGTGGACTGCAAAGCCTCACCTCCATATGTCAACTTTGCTGTTTTGTTTCTAAATAACTCTGAGATTGTAGAACATTTTAGTTTAGTTTAGTTTAGATATAGAGCTTGGAAACAGGCCCACTAAATCCACACTGACCATCGATCACCCCATCGCACTGATTCTATGTTATCCCGCTTTCTCATCCATTCCTTACACACTAGGGGCAATTTACAGAGGGCCAATTAACCTACAAACCCATTAAATCATCCTTCTCCCATCTCACCTTAAATCTATGTCCTCTGCTTCCAATGGGGTCGAGGTGAATCGGACAGTACCCAAGCTTATGGAAGGACCGTTTAGAAACCTGATAACAGAGGGGAAGAAGCTGTTCCTGAGTCTGGTGGTGCACGATTTCAAGCTTCTGTACCTTCTGCCGGGCGGGAGCGGGGAGAAGAAGGAATGACTGAGGTGGGACAGGGACAAGTCTTTGATGATGTTGGCTGCTTTCCCCCGAGGCAGCTTGAAGTGCAGATGGAGTCAGCGGTGGGGAGTCCGGTCTGTGTGATGGACTGGGCTACATACATCCACAATCCTGTGCGGTATCTTGCAGACCTGTTCACAAAGCAAGCAGTGATGCAGACCGACAGTATGCCAACGGCTCACAGCGACCTTCAAACACACTCGTCCTCCGTTGTTGAACGAAAGAAGAATATTTTTTATTGGATCAACAACTATTTGTAACACAAGCACCATGGCACCATTGGAGGATTTGGTGTCTTTAGAGTTTAGAGATGCAGCATTGGAAACAGGCCCTTCGGCCCAACGGGTCCGTGCCAGCCATTGATCACCCCACTACCCTTGGCACGAGGGACAATTTACAATCTTTCTGAAACCAATTAATCTACAAACCTGTATGTCATTGGAGTGTGGGGGGAAACCGGAGCACCCGGAGAAAACCCACGCCAGGTCACAGGGAGTACGTACAAACTCTATACAGACAGCACCTGTAGTCAGGATCAAACCCGGATCTCTGGCGCTGTGAGGCAGCAACTCTACCGCTGTGCCACTGTGCCGCCCGTCATAGAGTGGAAATATTTGAGAACCTAGGACAACTCAAGAATCATGGATGTCCACTTGCCCTATGTAGCGGAAACAGAATAATGTGTTTTTTACTTGCTGCAACTTAACGGGCCTATTAATGCAATAACGCGTATATAATAATTAATAAAACAACAAATTAATAACCATAATACCAGTTGACCATGGTGCAAAACTAAATTAAAATTACATTGAAAACACGTACACGATTCTTGATTAGTACAGATGTCAGAGGTTATGGGGAGAATGCAGGAGAATGGGGTTAGGAGGGAGAGATAGATCAGCCATGATTAAATGGCGGAGTAGACTTGATGGGCCGAATGGCCTAATTTTACTCCTATTCCTTATGTGCTATAACACCAGGATAAGCGCTCAACCAAGAAAACCAAGCCCAAAGCCAAAGTTTTATCTAAACTGCTTACAAACTGTTTACACTAATGCAATAACTACTTCCGTGCAATAACCAGCTACCTATATGTTAGCAAGCACATAAAAAACTGATCGTGTAGAAGCAAGTATATGATTGGGGTTGTCAAGTGGGCACCTCCTTTCACTGGTGTTTCGTTGAGTTAGGCTCAGTGTGTCGGGTAACCAAAAGCTCTAGAGAACAATATAACAATTGATGCACAATAGTGAATGTTGTTAATATCTTTGGAAAGAGTTGAACGAAGGCAGATAAATAGATTCTTTTTTCCCATCAATATTCACAGCTGTGCGACCAGCTGTTTAAACTGGAGTCACTAAAGGCATGGGTGACATCCTCGGACAGTCACGAAACATCTCTGCCTCTGTCAATGCCTTCTTCACTCAATGAAACCGCCTGAGATATGCAGCCATAGTGTGTCATCATGGGAATGAACACAGATCTAATCACTCATTAGCGCATTCCAATGAATTGAGTAACTTAGATATTTATTTCACAATTGTAAATGTGGGCAATGCGTCACGTACTAATTACAATGTGCAACGTGTTTGGTCGTCAAGACTGATAGGACAGAGTGCGAGAGGGGTGAGGAATTAAAGCAGTGGCCATGGGAAGGTCAGGGTCACCCCTTTGGACCACAAGGTGGTCACCTAATCTGCCTTTGGTTTCTCCAATATGGAGACCACATTGTGGACACCGAATGCAGTACACTAGATTAGGAAACACTTGGACAGGAACATGGATAGGAGAGGTTTAGAGGGATATGGGCCAAATATGAATCTACGACACTGATTCTATGATGCTATGATTCTAAGACACCATAATTCTATGACTCTATGATACTCTGATGGTCGGCATGTTGGGCCGAAGGGCCTGTTTCCATGCTGTATGACTCTATGACTCAACAAATCTATGATTCTATGACTCTAGGACACACTGACTCTATGAAGCTCTGATGGTTGGTATGGACATGTTGGGCCGAAGGGCCAGTTTCTGTGCTGTATAACCCTCGGGACTCTAATATATTTGGGAAATGCCACAGGGGAAGGGGATATTGAATGAAGTGGAGGGACAGAGATATCTTAATCTGTATGTCTACATATGCTTTCTTCTGTAAGTCGAGGCATAGA
The DNA here is from genome assembly GCF_028641065.1 of Leucoraja erinaceus. NCBI lineage: Eukaryota > Metazoa > Chordata > Chondrichthyes > Rajiformes > Rajidae > Leucoraja > Leucoraja erinaceus. The sequence goes on from NC_073404.1 coordinate 30,354,641, forward strand.
TTATATGACCAAGGGGGTTATGCTCGAACTGTATAGCTCAAACTGCTAGCTTTCCACAATGTAAGTATAAGATGGTCAAGCTTTTCCCTTTGAGAATAGGGAAGATTCAAACAAGAGGACATGACAAGAGCACAGTATTGTACTTCCGGTGGCGCTGGTGCCAGCAGCCTCCACCTACAGCCCGGTATCTTTTTGTTTTTTTGTTTATTTAGTTATGTAAAAGTGTATTTCTTTGTGTTTTTTTTGTGTTTTTATGTGCGGGAAGAGGGCACGGTGGACTAAGGGATAAAAAAGTTGTTCAGCCGCTTCCTGGTGTAGGGCCGACTATGGCCTGTTTCCTCGCCCCCCCCCCCTGTTATATGGGCATAAGACCTGATTGGCGCAGCCTTTCCTGCCGGGATTCGATTGTAGCTAGAGTGTGCAGTGAGCAATTTGCGGCTAACAGATTAAAACATTGCGGGGCTGGCGATGCCACACCGAGGGGTCGCAGTTCTGGAGCCTTAGTGCTGTTTATTAAATCACCGACATCCTGGAGCTGCGGTTTGCGGAGTTCCCAACGCGGGCGGCGCTGATGGACAACGCGGGGGGTCCTGCGACTCTGCCGGCTCGGCCTGCGGACTCAGGAGCTGCAGACTCCGGCAGCGGGAGGTGGCTGATCCAGGAGGTCCGGGCCGCTGAGGAGGAGGCTGCTCACCGTCGGGGTTCGGCGTCGGACTCCCACCAGCCCGGGTGAGGGCCTGAACATCGGGCCACCCGGGGATCGACTAGCAGGTGTATAAGGCCCCGTCCACGGATAGATCAGGGATAGTAGGCTGCATGGAGTATGGTGCCATCCTCACCTTGGTGCCATTTATGTTATGTTGTGTCGAACTTCTGTTTTTGGTGAAGGGGAAAAGATTTTAATTCAATTTCAATTTGATTTTAATTGTTTTATTGAAGGGTATTGGGTGTATGGAACGATTATTTCTTTGTGATTTTTTTAGATACAGCCTGTAAGGGAAATTCATTGGCTGGTCCCAAGTTGAGAGAAGTTGAATAAAACATGAATAAACCTTTACAATACAATTCACAATAAGCAGAAGCCTACATTATGTTCAGATAGGATTTGGTTTTCACTTGAGTCTTCAGTCAGAGGGTGGTGAATCTGTGGAATTCATTGCCATTGAAGGCTGCGGCGGGTAATATGAGGGGGAACTTCTTTACTGGAGAGTGGTAGTGGTGTGGAATGAGCTTCCAGTGGAAGTGGTGGAGGCAGGTTCATTGGTATCATTTAAAAATAAATTGGATAGGCATATGGATGAGAAGGTAATGGAGGGTTATGGTATGAGGGCAGGCAGGTGGGACTAAGGGAAAAAAGGTTGTTCGGCAAGGACTTGTAGGGCCGAGATGGCCTGTTTCCGTGCTGTAATTGTTATATGGTTATAAGATACGATTCTATTCAGCACTTTATTGGAGTGATGTAATTGTACTCTAGAGTGTGCAGTGAGCAGTTTGCTTGCTAACTTGATTAACATTGGCAGGACTAGTGAGGCCACATTTAGAGTATTGTCTTCAGTTCTTCTTCTTATTATGTTTATTAAATCGTTGAAAACGTTAGCGACGGAGTGGTGCTGGTTTCCGACGGGCAGTTCAGTTCTGGGAACCATGTTATAGGAAAGATGTTCTCAAGCTGGAAAGGGTGCAAAGAAGATTTACAAGGATGTTGCCAGGACTAGAGGGTCTGAGCTGTAGAGAGAGGTTGAGCAGGCTAGGACTCTATTCCTGGGAGTGCAGGAGGATGAGAGGTGATCTTATAGAGGTGTATAAAATCATGAGAGAAATAGATCAGGTACTGTAGATGCATGGAGTCGCTTGCCCAGAGTAGGTGAATCGAAGACCAAAGGACATAGGTTTTTGGTGAAGGGGAAAAGATTTAATAGGAATCTGATGGGTAATTTTTTCACATGAAGGGTGGTGGGTGTATGGAACGAGCTACCAAGCACCAAGAGACTCAGGGTTGAAGTAATTGGCTGGGGGATCAGAGAGAAGTTGAAGCAAACATGTTATAAACCTTTATGGAATCCGGAATTCATTGTGTAAGCAGAAGCCTACAATATGTTCAGATAGGATTTTGGTTTTCACTTGAGTCTTCAGTCAGAGGGTGGTGAATCTGTGGAATTCATTGCCATTGAAGGCTGCGGCGGCTAGGTCAATGGATAGTTTTAAGGAAGCGATAGATAGATTCTTGATTAGTGCGGGTGTCAGGGGTTACGGGGAGAAGGCAGGAGAATGGGGTTAGGAGGGAGAGACATATCAGCCATGATTGAATGGCGGAGTAGACTTGATGGGCCGAATGGCCTAATTCTACTTCTATCCCTTATGACCTGAATAATCAAACTAAAAATGGTTACAGACATGCCAGAACTTTGAATAGAGATCTCCCCGATCAGATGATGCCTGGATCAGATTCAGATTCAAACTTTATTGTCATTGTGCAGTGTACAAGCACAGAGACAACGAAATGCAGTTAGCATCTCACCCAGAAGTTTGAACACAGAATAATGGAACAGTAAAATATATATATGTATATACAGTAGCAGTAGTGCAATTTTTTTTTGGGGGGGAGAGATCAGTCACTGGGAGAAGGAGTGTCCGGAGGGGGAATGACTGGCAATCACTGAGGTGCAGAGTTAAGTAGGGTAACAGCTGCAGGGAAGAAGCTGTTCCTGGACCTGCTGGTCCGGCAACGGAGAGACCTGTAGCGCCTCCCAGATGGGAGGAGGGTAAACAGTTTGTGGTTGGGGTGAGAGCAGTCCTTGACGATGCTGAGCGCCCTCCGCAGACAACGCTTGCTCTTGACAGACTCAATGGAGGGGAGCGTGGAACCGGTGATGCGTTGGGCAATTTTCACCACCCTCTGCAGTGCTTTCCGGTCGGAGACAGAACAGTTGCCGTACCATACTGTGATACAATTGGTAAGGATGCTCTTGATGGTGCAGCGGTAGAAGTTCACCAGAATCTGAGGAGACAGATGGATTTTCTTTAGTCTCCTCGGGAAGAAGAGACGCTGGTGAGCCTTCTTGCCCAGAGTTGAGGTATTGTGGGTCCAAGAGAGGATGAAGGTACAGGCAGTATATAGCACTCACCGGATTGGGCATGACGTTTGTGGTGTCACAGTGGCACAGCGGTAGAGTTGCTGCCTCACAGCGCCAGAGAACCGGGTTCGATCCTGACTACGGGGTTTGTGCGGGGTTTGTACCTTCTCCATGTGACCACATGGATTTTCTCCGGGTGTTCCGGTTTCCTCTTCCCTTATCTGCGTCCTGAAAGAACGTCCTTTAATTCTGAGGCTATGACCACTAGTTATAGACTTTCCCACAAGTGGAAACATACACAATTCATAAGGGATTGTTCAGGATAGATGCAGGAAAAATGTTCCCAATGTCCAGAACCAGGGGTCACAGTTTAAGAATAAGGGGTAGGCCATTTAGGACTGAGATGAGGAAAAACATTTTCACCCAGAGAGTTGTGAATCTGTGGAATTCTCTGCCACAGTCGGCAGTGGGGGTCCATTCATTGGATGTTTCCAAGTAAGAGGGCTAACGGAATCAAGGGATATGGAGAAAAAGCAGGAACGAGGTAATGATTTTGGATGATCAGCCATGATCATATTGAATTGCGGTGCTGGCTCGAAGGGCCGAATGGCCTTCTCCTGCACCTATTTTCTATGTCTATGTTTCTATGTCTATGTCTAACATCCTCTCCACATCCACTCTATCCAAGCCTTTTGTTATTCTGTATGTTTCATTGAGGTCCCCACTCATTCTTCTAAACTCCAGCGAGTACAGGTCCAGTGCTGACAAACACTCATCATAGGTTAACCTACTCATTCCTAAGTTAATTCTTATTCATGACGTTTTTGTTTACTACAATATTTGTTCAGATGGGTATTTGTTGAAGCGGATAAAAAAAGTAATTTTAGTTAGCGTGAAATTAATGTTGGGTATTTGGTTGAATTTATGCTGAGAGGAATGAGAACACAAATAATCTAATTTCATATTGGCAAAGATCACGCCCATTATGAATTGCAGCTTCTGTAAACAAGGGTTATTTACTCTAGGCTGCAGGGATATTTAAACTGGAGACAAGAGAACAGCCTTTAACTCTCACTGAGTAATCACAGCCGGCAGATGACAGACCCAGCTGGGAAGAGGTGACAAATGCAACGTCCCATTCAGGATCACGGTGGCGCAGCGGTAGAGTTGCTGCCTCACAGCGCCAGAGACCCGGGTTCCATCCTGACCACGGGTGCTGTCTGCACAGAGTTTGTACGTTCTCCCCGTGACCTGCGTGGGTTTTCTCCAGGTGCTCCATATCCCTTGATTCCGCTAGCCCCTAGAGCTCTATTTAACTCTCTTTTAAATTCATCCAGTGAATTGGCCTCCACTGCACTCTGTGGCAGTGAATTCCACAAATTTACAACTCTCTGGGTGAAATTTTTTTTTCTTATCACAGTTTTAAATGGCCTCTGGTTCTGGACTCCCCCAACATTGGGAACATCTTTCCTGCATCTAGCTTGTTCAGTCCTTTTATAATTTTATACGTTACTATCATCATCATCGGCGGTCATCCGAAACGAGTATGACTGTCGTCTCCCCTCCCCTCGGACAGGAAGGCTCTGCAGAGGGTAGTGAGGGGAGCAGAGTAGGATCATGGCGTCTCCTACCCTCGGTAAAAGAACTGAGCATTGTCTGAAAAAAGCTCAGAGAATTGCTAAAGGACAACTGCACCCCCTCCACAATACCTCCCCTCCATAGGGTCGTCCACTTGTGGGTCTGCAGATGTCTGTAGAGGCCGATCCGCGATCCACACACCTTGGTGCAACGTGGGCAGTGGAGACTGGCGGTGGTTGGTAGACGTCGAGCCCCCTTCTCTCTCTCTCCTTACGGGGCTGTCGCTTAGTCTCTGCGACACTGCGTAGTTCCGCCTCGTGACGTGCAGCTCCTTCCTGCACGGATTTCCTCCAGGAGCGCCCGTCCAGTGCAATGTGCTCCCAGTTGCTCGACGTGATGTGGAAGTTCTTCAGGCTGTTCTTGATGTTGTCCTTGAAGCGTTTCTTTGGCCCGCCGTGGGCACGCCGACCTTCCTTCAGTTGAGAGTACAGGATGTGTTTAGGGAGACGTTGGATGACATGGGCAGTCCATCGAAGTTGGTGCTGCATTATTGTGGTGGTGATGCTGGTCATGTTGACTTCCTCCAGAACGCTGGTGTTGGTGCGTTTGTCCTCCCAGCTGATCCTCAGAATCTTTCGTAAGGATCTTTGATGGTATTGTGCTAGGGCTCGTTTGTCAGTGTGTTTCATCTCTAACTTACGGAATTGCTCTTTCAACCTGTGGTATTTACGTAGGAGGAATGGGAACAAGAATTACAGGTGTGACTGGTGTGGAACAGGGCATTGCGTAATGGATGAGGCAACATCGCACATTCAGAAATACCAGCGGCTGCAAAGATCAGTAAAATCTACCCGACCCGCATCCGTCAGCCAGTTATGGAGGTGTTCCAAGGTACGAGGTTTGGTGTAACACACGGACATGTTTGCTGCAAGAACAGTCAGTATACAGAAACACAGATTTAAGATACACACAGAGTGCTGGAGTAAAGGGCCTGTCCCACTTGGGTGTCATTTGCGTGTAATTTACGCGATATCATTTACGCAACACGACGCGCGCGTGGTGCACATTACGCACGCGTGGTGCGTGGTGACATAGGCAGTGATGCGCGGTCATGCGCGGCGCCCCGGGATTTTGGGATGTACAAAATCTTCGCGCGCCATCTGCGTGCCGTGCAAATGACGCCTAAGTGGGACAGGCCCTTTACTCAGCGGGTCAGGCAGCATCTCTGGAGAAAAAGGGCTGGGTTTTTTAATGTGGATCTGGACCCTTCTTCAGACCTGAAACATCACGCATCATTTTTCTCCAGAGATGCTGCCTGGACCGCTGAGTTACTGCAGTTGAGCAGTTTTGAGCATCATATCTGAGGAAGGACGTGCCAGCTTTGGAGAGGGTCAAAAGGAGGTTTACCAGAATGATCCCAGGAATGACACGGTCAACATATGATGAGCGTTTGACGGCACTGGGCCTGTACTCGCTGGTGTTTAGAAGGATGAGGGGGGGACCTCATTGAAACTTACCGAATAGTGAAAGGCCTAGATATAGTGGATGTGGAGAGAATGTTTCCACTAGTGGTAAGAATCTAGAGGTAGAGGTCACAGCTTCAGAATAAAAGAACGTTCCTCTAGAAAGGAGATGAGGAGAAATGTCTTTTGTCAGAGGGTGGTGAATCTGTGGAATTCTTTGCCTGTGGAGGCAAAGTCAATCAATAATTTTAAGGCAGAGATAGATAGATTCTTGATCAGTACGGGTGTCAGGGGTTATGGGGAGAAGGCAGGAGAATGGGCTTAGGAGGGAGAGATAGATCAGCCATGGTTGAATGGCGGAGTAGACTTGATGGGTCGAATGGCCTAATTCATCTCCCATCACATGACCTTATGATCTGTGGGGTGGGGGCATTGAGAACGAGAGGGATTTTGCCGGGCATGAAGGGGGGACCTGGCAAGGTACTGCTGAGATAGTGGGGCCATGTGCGAGTAGAAGATATGTCAGTTCGATGAACTTTTACTCCGCTGGAATTGTGGTGACTCTTTATGTACCGCCCAGGTGCGGCCTGCTGTATGATTTTACCGTGCTGTACGCAAAACGGTGAATTTCACTGCACCTATGCACAGGTGAGAATAACATATTGAATTGAAGCATAGAGGGATACCCATTATCTTGTTTGTCATTGCTGGCTACGTCATTCCTTTGCAAACACTCCCTGCCCTTTCCCACAGCTGTGTAGATCTTTCCCTTACTAGCACATAGCTGTTCACATAAAACTTATTTAGAACAGGTGCCAGGGGTTATGGGGAGAAGGCAGGAGAATGGGGTTGAGAGGGAGAGATGGATCAGCCATGATTGAATGGCAGAGTAGAATCGATGGGCCGAATGGCCTAATTCCTCTCCCTCTGACTAAATAAATTCCTCCTCATCTCCTTTCTAAAGGTGCGTCCTTTTATTCCGAGCTGTGCCCTCTGGCCCTAGACTCTCCCACTGGTGGAAACATCCTCTCCACATCCATTCCATCCAGGCCTTTCACTATTCAGTAGGTTTCAATGAGGCCCTCCCCCCTCATCGTTCTAAACTCCAGCGAGTACAGGCCCAGTGACATCAAACCTTCAATGAGGTCCCCCCTCATCATTCTCGGCCGTCTTCTTCCTTCCGATTCTCTTTTGAAATTGTGCATATTTACCATTAAAATTGGGAATCAAGGTGAATGTGCACTTGTTTACAACATTACTTGCACTGCATAGTTTGATCTCAGTGCTAACAATATTTTGAAAGGTAAGAATAATTTGCTGTTTCACCACATTTTATAATTTAAATGTTTTTATAATTTTTAAATAATTGTTATAATTCTCTGGATACATTCAAGAGAGAGCTGGATAGGGCTCTTAAAGATAGCGGAGTCAGGGGATATGGGGAGAAGGCAGGAACAGGGTACTGATTGAGGATGATTAGCCATGATCACATTGAATAGCGGTGCAGGCATGAAGGGCCAAATAGCCTCCTCCTGCACCTATTATCTATTAAAAAAACATATTATCAAATTATAAAAAATCAATTGTATGATAATTAATTCATTGCTTTTAAATAAAAAACATTTTTTAAATTTTGCTTGAATTAATTTGTGTTTTATATGAAATGTTTAATAGAACACTTTTATTTTTTATAAATGGAGATATTTTATATTTTGAAAGAGTGTAGCCTTTAATCATCCACCCATGATGGTTCAATGAAGATGGATGAGATTAAACGTAGTTTATCTTTATTATGGCTCAATTAAGATGCATGAGACACACAACATGCTGGAGTAACTCAGTGAGACAGGCAGCACCCCTGGAGAGAAGGAATGGGTGACGTTTCGTGTCGAGACCTTTCTTCAGACTGAGAGTCAGTGGAAAGGGAAACGAGAGATATAGATGATGATGTGGGGAGACATTGAACAAATGAATGAAAGATATGCGAAGATGTAAAGATGATAAAGGAAACAAGCCATTGTTAGCTGTTCACTGGGTGAGAACGAGAAGCTGGTTCGACTTGGGTGGGGGAGGGTTGGAGAGAGAGGGAATGCATGGGTTACTTGAAGTTAGAGAAATCAATATTCATATCACTGGGCTGTAAGCTGCCCAGGTGAAATATGATGATTTTGATGATATCGAAAGATGAATGAGATTAAACTTGTATTTTATTATTGCTCATCCAAGTCACTTCTGCCACTATCTTTATACCATAAAATGCCCGGGTGTCTATGTATGATATATCAGCATCTTGATGAGATAGCTTATTGATCGACCCGAAACGTCGCCTATTTCCTTCGCTGCCTCACCCGCTGAGTTTCTCCAGCGTTTTTGTCTACCTTCAATGTTCTAGCATCTGCAGTTCCTTCGTAAACATTTGGAGTAACTCAGAGGATCAGTCAGCTTCTCTGGAGTACGTGTCAGGTCAGGACTCCAATTGCAGCGTCAACAACATCCTGTTCAACTGTAACGTAATGCTCCAACTTCTGTACTTACTTCCCTGACTGAACCACTGTGCCAAACCCTCCCTTCACTGCCCTCTAGCTGTGACGCCACTGGCAGGGAAGGTGTGTTACCATGCATAACAGGATCATGGAGAATGTGCCGTTGTTTACAGCATTACCTGTACTGGGTAGGGCATTAAGCCAATTCCTACAGCATTGTTCACAAAATCACACAAGCCTCTGCTGCTGCGCACAACGACATCTCCAGATTTACCTATTTTGAAGGGGATGAAAGGGTCTCGACCCGAAATGTCACCTATTCCTTCCCTCCATAGATGCTGCCTCACCCGCTGAGTTGCTCCAGCATTTTTGTCAACCTAACTTAACGCCAACTTAACGCCAACACCAGCCAGTCCTCTGTTTACTGATAGATATACAGCTCGAAAAGAGGCATTTGGCCCATTGAGTCTGCGCCGACCAAAATGTGAGTAACTTGTAAAATATAACATAAATCTGAACGAAACCTGATACAACCCACCACAGGACAATGGTGAGTAAGGTGGTCCAAAAATTGTAGCACTATCGTGTACCGTTTTGGTGTAATTCAGGTCAGGAATCACACGCAAACACACAGCCTCACAAACAAACAAGATGTAATATATAGATTATGTGAATAATATGATTGATTGCTAATAGATTTTGCATTAGAAGTTGATTGATTATAAAACCATAACAACAGACGAGGTATAATGATGGGACAAAAATTGATAAATGTAGCTCAATTTTTATATGCATACCGACACTCTTTACTGTCCACAATAAAGGCACTGAAAATGATCTTAACTTGACAAACTTGAATTAATTCATTAATTCACCAGCAGCACGAGGTAGAGTTGCTGCCTCTCAGCACCAGAGACCCAGGTTCGATCCTGGCTATGGGTGCTGTCTGTACGGAGTTTGCACGTTCTCCCCATGACCTGCGTGGGTTTTCTCCGGGTGCTCTGGTTTCCTCCCACACTCCAAAGACGTACAGGTTTGTAGGTTAATTGGCTTGGTATAAATGTAAATTGTCCCTAGTGTGTGTAGGATAGTGTTAATGCACTGGGATCGCTGGTCGGCGCGGACTCGATGGGCCGAAGGGCCTGTTTCCACGCTGTATCTTTCAACTAAATTAACGAAAAAAATACATTCTGAGAATTATTTTTCTTGGTTTCCAACCTATCAAACCTGATGCCGAAAGCAACAAAAGGTACTAATTGTTAATTGCCTCTTTCGTGGTCATCTGTAAATTTGGCCTTTAGAGATACAGCACGGAAACAGGCCCTTCGGCCCACCGAGTCAGCGCCGACCAGCGATCCACGCACACTAGCACTATCCTACACACACTAGGGACAATTTACAGAAGACAATTAACCTACAAACCTGTAACTCTTTGGAATGTGGGAGGAAACCGAAGAACTCGTAGAAAACCCACGCAGGTCACGGGGAGAACGTACAAACTCCGTACAGACAGTACCCGTAGTCAGGATCGAACCCGGGTCTCTGGCGCTGTGAGGCAGCAACTCTACCGCTGCGCCACCGTGTCATATTATTTTCTAGGGATGTGGGAATCTATCATGAAATGAGGACTTCATTATTTTTTTCCCAGAAGATCATTCTATCAGTTAATTTCCTGCTCTTTGGAATTCCTTATGCAATTTGACTAAAAAGTCGTATGTGTGGGAATGAACTGCAGATGCTGGTTTAAACCGAAGATAGACACAAAATGCTGGAGTAACTCAGCTGGACAGGCAGCATCTCTGGAGAGAAGGAATGGGTGACGTTTCAGTCTGAAGAAGGGTCCCGTCCCGAAATGTCACCTATCCTTGTACTCCAGAGATGCTGCCTGACCCATTGAGTTACTCCAGCACTCTGAGTTCTTTTGTGTTCACATGTCCTTTTAAGTTGTTGTACTTCCACCATACTTTTTGTGCTGGCGTTGAACGTGAAGAAGTGTAATCTGTGGCGTTTTAAATCCAAACCTTCTTGCTTTTAGCGGATCTGTTTAGGTTTGCGCGCTGCATCTTTATATGTTCCTTCCCGTCAAAACTTCTTCGAGTTTTCTCTATAGATTCAGATTCCATTGAAATGGAGGCCAGGTGCGGCAGGTACACTGGCCGGTGTTGCAGTAGTTCCGCCGACGACTTCAACATCAAATTGTCGTAGAACGATTTCTTCAGCGCCAAGAGCAGGGGGTTTTGCCGCGGACGTTGCCTCCGTCCTCTCCCTTGTCTCTTCTTGCAGCAAGGTGAACAGGTTGTGCACAAGACACGAGCTATGTAGACCCAGCCCAAGTAGTGCAGCTCCACTATGTTCAGCAGAAAGCAGGCCAGACTCACACAAAACATAAAGTTTAAGAAAATAGTCTTTTCCGTCGCCCTTGATACGAAACAGTCGGTTTTGGTCGGACAAGGATAGGTCCAACATACGAACAAACAAGGCACATTGAATCCATATAGATAGTACTGTCCCAATAAGAAGATTATCTCCATAACAGCTCTCAGCATGACGTGGATGATATAGACTGATAGAACCTTGTTTGAAAGATAGATGGGGTCGCCACTTTTATTACTCTTGATGCCTTCCATTTCATATTCCCCGTATCTTACATCCAGTCCCGCCTCCCCAGGGTTGACGGCTTCGGAACTTTGCGCCAGGATTTCATCCTCTAGGAGGGGCCCACCAGGTGTGGGGTCGCTTGGCGACTCCTGCTGATGCCCCTTGTTCATTTCGTACTGTTCGTCCTTTGCTATTTTGTGGAGGAGGTAGACAATGTAGAAGATGGAGGGGGTGGACACCAGCACGATCTGGAAGACCCAGAACCTGAGGTGAGAGATGGGGGCGAAGGTGTTGTAGCAAACGTTGTTACAGCCGGGCTGGCGAGTGTTGCAGGTGAACTTGGACTGTTCATCACTATAGACCGCATCACCGACCAGCGTCACCAGCAGAATGCGGAATATCAACAACACCGTCAGCCAGATCTTCCCAATCACTGTAGAATGGTTCTGTACTTCCGACAGGAGTCGGCCAAGCAGTGACCAGTCACCCATTGTTTATCTGTGGGAGAAGAAAGCAAATCATAAGGTCACACGACATTTTGGTTTAGTTATGTTAAGTTAAATTTAGTTAAGGTTAGTTAGGTTTAGTTAAGGTTAGTTTAGTTAAGGTGAGTTAAGTTTAATTTAGTTGTTAAGTTTAGTTTAGTTCAGTTTAATTTAGTTTAGCTTAGTTAAGTTTAGTTACGGTTAGTTAAGTTTAGTTTAGTTAAGTTTAATTTAGTTTAGCTTAGTTAAGTTTAGTTACGGTTAAGTTTAGTTTAGTTAAGTTTAATTTAGTTTAGCCTAGTTAAGTTTAGTTACAGTTAGTTAAGTTTAGTTTAGTTAAGTTTAATTTAGCTTAGTTTAGTTTAGAGATACAGCGTGGAAACAGGCCCTTCGGCCCACCAAGTCCGCACCGACCAGCGATCACCCCACACACTAACATTATCCTACACACACTAGGGACAATTTACGATCTTTACCAAAGCCAATTAACCTGCAAACCTGTACATCGTTGGAGTGTGGGAGGAAACCGGAGCACCCGGAGAAAACCCACGCAGATCACGGGGAGAACGTGCAAACTCCATACAGACAGCACCCGAAGCCAGGATTGAACCCGTGTCTCTGGTGCTGTAAGGCAGCAACTCCACCATTGCGCCACCGTGCTGCCCACATTGGAGCAGAATTAGGCCATTCAGCCCGCGAGGAGAATCTTCTCCACAGGTCAACAATGGACCATTGTGGGCTCCACCCAACCTTGATCATCTGGCTGGCTTTGATTTGTTCTTTTCATGCCTTTCATAAATTTGTTCTTAATATATTTTCATGCCTCTAGTTTTCCGCTCCCTTAACTCTCAGTCCGAAGAAACTTCTCAACCCAAAACGTCACCTATTCCTTTTTTCTCCAGGGATGCTGTCTGGCCCGCTGAGTTACTCCAGCATTTTGTGGCTGTCTTCGTGTAAACCAGCATCTGTAGTTCCTTCCTACACAGATAAATTAGGAAGATTGAATCAACATTAAAGTTGCTAAAGAGAAACAAGGAACTACATAGGCCATGCGCCCAGTGGCTCAGGCAGCATCTCTGGAGAACATGGATAGGTGACAATTCGAACAGTCTGAAGAAGGGCCCCAACACAAAACGTCACCTATCCATGTTCTCCACAGATGCTGCCTGACCCACTGAGTTACTCCAACACTCTGTGAAACGTCACCTATCCATGTTCTCCACAGATGCTGCCTGACCCACTGAGTTACTCCAACACTCTGTGAAACGTCACCTATCCATGTTCTCCACAGATGCTGCCTGACCCACTGAGTTACTCCAACACTCTGAAACGTCACCTATCCATGTTCTCCACAGATGATAATACAGACCATTTATAGCTAACAAAAATATTATAACTTATATGTTCTTAACATAAGTGTGTTAAGTCCTGCTTGATTGTTGTTTCCTTCCAGATTCAGGCACAGTTTCTTCCCAGCTGTTATCAGGCAACTGAATCATCCTACCAACAACCAGAGAGCAGTGCTGAACTACTATCTACCTCATTAGTGATCCTTAGGACTATCTTTGATCGGACTTTACTGGCTTTACCTTGCACTGAACATTATTCCCTTATCATGTACTTGTACACTGTGAATAGCGCGATTGTAACCATGTATAGTCTTTCCGCTGACTGGTTAGCACATAGCAACAGCTTTTCACTGTACCTCGGTGCACGTGACAATAAACTAAACTGAACTAACTCTGCGAGTCAACTCTCAAACTCAAAAAAACTCAAACATATTGGAAAATAAGAGAAGGGGGGGAAAACTGCTTGATTTTAGGCAAAACATCACTTTGAAACTTTCTGAAGTCCTGCATAACTAATTACAACATTCAGCCTTTTATAGTTTAGTTTAGTTTAGTTTAGAGATACAGTGTGGAAAGAGGCCCTTCGGCCCACCGAGTCCATGCCGACCACCCGCGATCCCCGCACATTAACCCTATCCTACACACACTAGGGACAATTTTACATTTATACCATTACAGAAACACTTCAATGAAAATATTTGCAACTTTTTCAATTTGTTTTGCTATATAGAAACATAGAAAATAGGTACAGAAGTCCATTCGGCCCTTCGAGCCAGCACCACCATTCAATATGATCATGGCTGATTATCCAAAATCAGTGCCCCGTTCCTGCTTTCCCCCCATATCCCTGGATTCCGTTAGTCCAAAGAGCTAAATCTAACTCTCTCTTGAATACATGGATATATACAGGGTACAGCAGAATTTACTCACCCTGATGAGAATTATTCTTGTGTCTGACTCTTCCAATTTTCTAGCAAGAAGCTAAAAAGCACAAAGCAGGATTGTTGCCGATGAATGCTGGAAACACAGTTGAGCTAAGAGTGCGTTTGAGTTTTGGGTGACTGCACTGAGCTGATAACTCACAGGTCAAACTAAAACTGTCTCCAAAACTGTTACCGTATTGTAAATGACAAAAAAAGTGTTTACACCTAATCCGGGGCGAATTGTACAACTTCTTTGTAAACCATTCACAGCTGAAAACAAAGAATGTTCTAGAAATTATTTAAAGCACCAACCTTGCCCTCTGGAGTTCCACAAAACATTGTACCGATTGCTTCTGTGAGTTGCATCAATTTAAATCATTTTAGTGTTTCACTTTTGAAAGCATTAAATGAATGTACAAATAAATACATTTGCAACACATTAGTTTAGTTTAGTTTAGTTTAGAGACACAGGTCCTTCTGCCCACCGAATCCACACTGACCAGCGATCCCCGCACATTAATACTACTCTGCACACACTAGGGACAATTATTTTACATTTATATATTAATATATTTATACCAAGCCAATTAACCTACAAACCTGCACGTCTTTGGAGTGTGGGAGGAATCCGAAATCTTGGAGAAAACTCGCACAGGTCACGGGGAGAACGTGCAAACTCCGTACAGACAGCACCCGTAGTCAGGATCGAACCCGGGTCTCCGGCGCTGTGAGGCAGCAACTCTACCGCTGCGCCAACGTGCCTTCTACACATTGTAGTGGAGACCAGAACATTGAGGAGCCCAATAAAGTATATGCTGCCTCTATTTCTAGCTGAGTGATTAATAGTTACAGGAGATGTGAAATCATGATTTTCACCCCCATTTTGGCAGTGTTTATACTAAACTCCCACCCTGACTCTGGTGGCATCATTACCCAAATTGTATATCGCACTCTCATTCCAAGTTTTTTTAAAACTCAGGGAATAATAGTCCATAGAGTGATGGTGTCATACATCATGGAAACAGGTCCAACTTGCCCCCACTGACCAACATGCCCAATCTACACCCCCCCCCCCCCTCCTCCCCACTCCTCCCCCCACTACATTCAGTCTGTAGAAGGGTCCCGACCTGAAAAGTCATCCATCCTTTTCCTCCAAAGTTGCTGCTTCAGAATCTGTCCTATCCATGTACCTGTGTAAATGCTGTGTTACTTGGCGATAGTCCCAGCCTCAACTACCTCCCCTGGCAGCTCGTTCCATACACCCACCACCCTCTGTGTGAAAATGTTACCCCTCAGGTTCCCATTAACTATTTCTCAGCCCATTCCTACTTGTCTCATAAATGATTATATTCAAAATATTTAGCTTTACTTCCATAGAATATCATCATATTTATTGTTTAAGGTCGAGACCCTTCTTCAGACTCGACCCGAAACATCACCCCTTCCTTCTCTCTAGAGATGCTGCCTGTCCCGCTGAGTTACTCCAGCATTTTGTGTCTATCTTCGGTTTAAACCCTTCGATTTAAATCCTTTGAGACCCTTCATCAGTCTGAAGAAGGGTCTCGACCCGAAACGTCACCTATTCCTTTGCTCCATAGATGCTGTTTCACCCGCTGAGTTTCTCCAGCATTTTTGTCTACCTTCAATTTTTTCAGCATCTGCAGTTCTTTCCAAAGCACATCATATATATGTTTATTTGTATGTATATATACGCAGACATATGTATATATATATAAATGTGTGTGTGTGTATGTATTAATATGTGAGTATGTGTAGATATAATCACACTGAGCTTTTTCTCTCGTTTATTATACTGTTCACAGTGTATTATGTTTACTTATTCTGTTGTGCTGCTGCAAGTAAGAATTTAATTGTTCTGTCTGGGACACAGGACAATAAAACACTCTTTGGCTCTTACACAGTAAATTATGACAGACACAAAAAGCTGGAGTAACTCAGCGGGTCAGACAGCATCCCTGGAGAAAAGGAATCAGTTTCTTCACACCTTCTGAAGAAGGGTCTCGACCCGAAACGTCACCCATTCCTTCTTTCCAGAGATGCTGCCCGACCTGCTGAGTTACTCCAGCATCTGGTGACTATCTTTGACAATACCATGGCTCTTGATTTATGGTGTTTACAGGAAGCACAACTAGATGTCATGAACAACAGCAGTGGCGAACGCAATCACACAATGTCATAATTTATTTTTTTTTCAGATGTGTGCTGGAGCCGTGACCATTCTATGCTGACAATATGGCAGTGCGCTGCTGAAATATGTGCACACAATCTGCCTGTCCGAGTTTTCATTGTCTACCTCAGTGGTGCTCTGAAAGAAGGGATTACACACTGTGGCTGGAATGCTTTACAATCTTGCTCACGGCCATTATTAAGGGATTCTGCGAAATATCAATGATCCAACTTGGCACTGATGTTATGTTCTTTATTTAACCAATTTGATGGCTTGAATGTATGTTTGTGTTTAGAGATACAGTGTGGAAACAGGCCCATCACCCGCCAGAGTCCAGGCCGCCCAGCGATCACCCGTTCACACACTAGTTCTGTTATCCCACCATCTCACCCACACCCTCTACACACCAGGGGGCAATTTACAGAGGGACAATTAACCTACAAACCCCGCACGTCTTTGGGATGTGGGAGGAAAGTAACGTGGAGCACCCGGAGAAAACCCACGCGGTCCACAGGGAGAACGTGCAAACTCCGGTCAGACAGCACGCGGGGTATAGGGCGGCACGGTGGTGCAGTGGTAGAGTTGCTTCCTTACAGCGTCAGAGAGGGTTCGATCCTGACTACGGGCGCTGTTTGTACGGAGTTTGCACGTTCTGCGTGCGTGGATTTCCCCGAGATCTCCAATTTCCTCCCACACTCCAAAGACGTCCAGGTTTGTAGGTTAATTGGCTTGGAATAATTGTAAATTGTCCTTAGTGTGTATGAGAGTGTTAGTGAATGTGGTGATTCCTTGATGGGCTGAATGGCCTGTTTCCACAACGTATCTCAAAAATCTAAAGTAAAGTCTAAGTCAGGATCAAATCTGGATCTGTGGCGCTGTGAGGCAGCAGCTCTACCCGCTGCATCACCATGGCACCGCTACCAGTACATAACATATCACGTCAGATACATGTTGCAATTTACCTAATTACCAAATCTGTTATTATTTGATAATAAGAACTGTTTTCCTGATGAAATCTTTCATTCTAATATGTTAAAATTCACCCGGCTCCTGGGGACACCGTTATATTTAATTATTTCACTGGAATTAGTCAGAGAGGTCAATTTGTAACAAACAGAACGTACTTCTACAGATGCGCCATGGAACGCATTTTGTCAGGATGCTTCACAGCTTGTTTTGGGAACTGCTCCATCCTAGACCTGCAAGAAATTGCAGAGAATTGTGGATGCAGCCCAGACCATCACAAAAAACAACTTCCCTTCCATTGACTCCATTTATACCTCACGCTGCCTTGGCAAGGCCAGCAGCATTATGAATGAATAAGTTTATTGGCAATACTGGCCAAGTATTCACATACAAGGAATTTGCATTGGTGCTCTGCCCGCAAGTGACAACATACATACAGTGACAGTTAGGAATGACACATAAAACATTAAACATTCATAATAAAACATTATTGATTAAACATGTGAATTAAAGAAAATACCAGAGCAAAAGGAGGCTACAGATATTTGGTTATTGAGTAGAGCTACTGCTCGTGGAAAAAAAGCTGTTATCAAGGACGAGTCGCACCCCAGTCGCTCCCTCTTCCCTCTTCTCCCCTCTCCCACCAGGCAAGAGGTACAGAAGTGTGAAAACGCACACCTCCAGATTCAGGGACAGTTTCTTCCCGGCTGTTATCAGGCAACTGAACCATCCTACCATCAACTAGAGAGCGGTCCTGAGCTATTGTCTACCTCATTGGAGACCTCGGACTATCCTTGATCGGACTTTATTGAACTTTATCTTACACTAAATGTTAATCACGTTATTCCCTTTATCCGGTACACTGTAAATGGCTCGATTGGAATCACGTTTAGTTATTCCACTGATTGGATAGCACCCAACAAAAGCTTTTTACTGTACCTCGGTACACGTGACAATAAACTAGACTCAAACTCAGTAGCAGTTCCAAATTTGTTGTCAGTAGGAGGAACCATACCTGTCAAAATGCTCAGAATACAAATGGCTGGAGTAACTCGGTGGGTCAGGCAATAGATAATAGACAATAGATGCAGGAGTAGGCCATTCGGCTCTTTGAGCCAACACCGCCATTCAATGTGATCATGGCTGATCATCCACAATCAGTACCCCATTCCTGCCTTCTCCCCATATCCCCTGACTCCGCTATCTTTAAGAGCCCTATCTAGCTCTCTCTTGAAAGTATCCAGAGAACCTGCCTCCACCACCCTCTGAGGCAGAGAATTCCACAACTCTCTGTGAGAAAAAGTGTTTCCTCATCTCCGTTCTAAATGGCTTACCCCTTATTCTTAAACTGTGACCCCTGGTTCTGGACTCCCCCAACATCGGGAACATGTTTCCTGCCTCTAGCGTGTCCAAACCCTTAATAATCTAATATGTTTCAATAAGATCCCCTCTAATCCTTTTAAACTCCAGAGTTTAATAGCGGAGGAGAGGAATAGATCGGGTAGATGCACAGGGTCCATTGCCCAGAGTAGGGGAGTCGAGGACCAGAGGACATACTGTAGGTACGTATAAGTTGAAGGGAGAAAGATTTAATAGGAACCTGAGGGATAACTTTTTTAACGCAGAGGTTGGTGGGTGTATGGAAAGAGCTGTCGGAGGAGGTAGTTGAGGCTGGGACTATCGCAACGTTTAAGAAACATTTGGACAGGTACATGGATAGGACAGGTTTGGAGGGATCTGGGCCAAACGCAGGCAGGTAGGACTAGTGTAGATGGGGCATGTTGGTCGGCGTGGGCAAGTTGGGCCGAAGGGCCTGTTTCGATGCTGTATCACTCTGTGACTCTGTGACAGTAGATGAGGTTAACGTTCCATAGTTCTCCCTTGAGATCACACGTTCCCCAGCCAATGATGGACCTGCCAAGCACTGCCCTGCCTGGGGTCACTTGTGGCCAGCCCTGATTAGTCCTGGTCGTTCCCCAGATCTTCCTTTCCCCCCCCATCCCCTATTTTCAGTCTGAAAAAGGGTCTCAACCCAAAATGCCATCCATCCTTTTCCTCCAGAGATGCTGCCTGACCCGCTGAGTCACTCCAGCACTTTGTGTCTATCTTTGGTATAAACCAGCATCTGCAGTTCTTTGTTTCCACCACAACACCAGACCCATATCCCTCTAGACGGGCGGCACGGTGGCGCAGCGGTAGAGTTGCTGCCACACAGCGCCGGAGACCCGGGTTCGATCCTGACTACGGGTGCTGTCTGCACGGAGTTTGCATGTTCCACCCGTGACCTGTGTGGGTTTTCTCCAGGATCTCCAGTTTCCTCCCACACTCCAAAGACGTGCAGGTTTGTAGGTTAATTGGCTTGGTGTAAATGTAAATTGTCCCTAGTGTGTGTAGGATAGTGTTAGTGTGCGGGGATCGCTGGTCGGCACGGACTCGGTGGGCTGTGGGACCTGTTTCCGTGATGCATCTCTAAACTAAACTAAAGTAAACCTATCCTATCCATGTACCTGTCTAATTGTTTCGTAAAGGTTGCAATGGTACGGGAGAGACATATTTGCCAAGTTTCACACTTTATTGGTTGAAGCTCAAAATTGCTATTTTTTAGATGCTGGAAACGTTAATTTATAATTGATTTATTAAAGGCTTAATTAGTTTGAATGAGGTTAAGTGGCTGAGCTAGAAAACCCAGGAGTATGTTTCAATTCTGCATTAAATTAGGTTATTGCAATCAGGCGAGTAGCTGCAATGTCGGGGAAATTTGTAAAGTTGCAGATTTGTCAGAGACACCGTTTAGTTTTGTTTAGTGTCACTGGTACCGAGGTACAGTGGAAAGCTTTTGTTGCGTGCTAACCAGTCAGCAGAAAGACAATACATGATTACAGTCGAGCCATTTACAGTGTACACATACATGATAAGGGAATAATGTTTAGTGCAAGGTAAAGCCAGCACTCTAGTACAGTAGCAGCAAGTGCAGGAAGGAACTGCAGATGTTGGTTTACACCAAAGATAGACACAGAGTGCTCGGGTAACTCAGCGGGACAGGCAGCATCTCTAGAGAGATGGGGTCGTTTTGGCTCGAGATCCTCCTTCAGACTGAGAGTCTGGGGAGAGGGCCAATTAACATACAAACCCACACGTCTTTGCAAACTCCGCACACAGACAGCACCCGAGGTTAGGATCGAACCAGGGTTTCTGGCGCTGTGAGGCAGCAGCTCCACCATGACGTTCTTGTCGACCTACCCATGAATTGAAGTGATTTCTGTTTTGGGTCTCTACCCGAAACATCACCCATTCCTTCTCTCCACAAATTATCCCTGCCCTGCTGAGTTACTCCAGCATTATGTGACTATCTTTGGTGACTTCAGTTAATGTCCTTTGCCTGAAACATAGAAACATAGACAATAGGTGCAGGAGTAGAAGCCATTCGGCCCTTCGAGCCTGCACCGCCATTCAATATGATCATGGCTGATCATCCAACTCAGTATCCTGTACCTGCCTTCTCTCCATACCCCCCCTGATCCTTTTAGCCACAAGGGCCACATCTAACTCCCTCTTAAATATGGCCAATGAACTGTGGCCTCAACTACCTTCTGTGGCAGAGAATTCCACAGATTCACCACTCTCTGTGTGAAAAATGTTTTTCTCATTTCGGTCCCAAAGGAATTCCCCTTTATCCTTAAATTGTGACCCCTTGTCCTGGACTTCCCCAACATCGGGAAATGTGTTCCTTATCCCTCCAAAGATCTGAAGGAGGGTCCCGACCCGAATCGTCACCTATCCATGTTCTGCACCTTACATCTTACTTAAATAGCTTGCAATGGATTCTCACCAGAAACATAGCTCCCCCCTGCTTCAAAGCATTACATCTCTTTAACATGGGAAATAAATCATCGCTAGTCCTGGGAATGAAACTAACCAGTTACCACTTGTACTAATTTCCTGCTCATTCAATTCAATTGTAATTAATTCATTGAGTCATAGAGTGATACAGTGTGGAAACAGGCCCTTCGGCCCAACATGCCCACACCGGCCAACATGTCCCAGCTACACTAGTCCCACCTGCCTTTGTTTCGCCCATATCCCTCTAAACCTGTCCTATCCATGTACCTGTCTAATTGTTTCTTAAATGTCGGGATAGTTCCAGCCTCAACTATTTCCTCTGGCAGCTCGTTCCATACACCCACCACCCTCTGTGTGAAAAAGTTATCCCTCAGGTTCCTGTTAAATCTTTTCCCCTTCACCCTAAACCTATGTCCTCTGGTCCTCGAATGATCTACTCTGGGCAAGAGACTGTGTGGATCTACCCGATCTATTCCTCTCGTGGTTTTATCCATTGGGAGTGAATGTGCTGTGGCTACACAACAACTACTGATAACTCTGCACAAGTACTGTATAACACAACACCTTCCTCATGTGATTTGTAACCCTAACCCTAACCGGGTGTCACCTGCAGGACAGCATACGTCAGCGTGTGATAGTGGTGCACGACACGATGACACACCCAGATGTTGCCTGAAGAATTTGAACGTTCCAAATCCAGGGGCGGCAGGGAGACACCGCGTGTCGCTACACGTGTCAGCCCGCGCGCGACACGCCCCGACCACGCCGTGACAACCTCTTCTCAGGCTGTCACCGAAAATGTCGCCCAAGTGGGACTGGCCCTTAAAGCAACTTTGGTGGTAAGGACGTTTTTTTGTCCCTTTGGGTAAGAAAGATGCTTAAAGAATGATATAATGTCACTGTTTTACACTTGCATTTACATTTGTGCAGATAAGACAATTACACTGCAAACCACAACATCGCTGCTTTTCACTGTACCTCGGTACACGTGACAATCAACTCAACTCAACTCAACGCAGTTAGTTTAGTTTTAGAGACACGGCGCGGAAACAGGCCCTTCGGCCCATCGAGTCCACATCGCCCATCGATCGTCTAGTTTTATGCTATCCCACTTTTTCATTCACCCCCGACACACCAGGGGCAATTTACACAGGGCCAATGAACCGACAATCCTGCCATATCTTTGGGCTGTGGGAGGAAACCGGAGCACCTGGAGAAAACCCACACGGTCACAGGGAGAGCGTGCAAACTCCACACAGACAGCACCCATAGTCAGGATCGAGCCCAGGTCCTTTGTGCTGTGAGGCAGCGCCTCTACCCGCTGCGCCACCGTGCCGGATATTTCATGGTTTTAGAAACTTAATTTCACAAGGATTGTGAATTCTCAATGTTTACTAAGAGGTTCTTCATAAAATCCAGCTGCTTATATGAGGCTACGCTATTTCCTGCGCAAGTGTGTGTAATTATGAGAGGCAGAGAGAGGGTAGACACTCAGAGCCTTTTACCCCAGGGTGGAAATGTGTCAAAGACTAGAAGGCATGGTTTAGTTTAGGTTAGTTTATATATAATAGACAATAGACAATAGGTGCAGGAGTAGGCCATTCGGCCCCTCGAGCCAGCACCCGCCATTCAATGTGATCATGGCTGATCATCCCCAATCAGTACCCCGTTCCTGCCTTCTCCCCATATCCCCTGACTCCGCTATTTTTCAGAGCCCTATCTAGCTCTCTCTTGAAAGTATCCAGAGAACCAGCCTCCACCGCCCTCTGAGGCAGAGAATTTAGAGGTAAACTAAACTAAACAGCCCACTGAGGCTTTTCCCTGGGGGCATCAAAGCCATCCTCCCAGTATCTGATGCTGTCCTGGCCTGGACATCTGCCCTTGGCCTATAACTTTAGACTGTGCACGTCATTCGCAAGAAGAAGAAGTTTAGAGATACAGTGCAGAAACAGTCCCTACAGCCCACTGAGCCCGCACTAAACCAGCAATCCCTGCACACTAACACTATCCTCCTACACACGTTAGTGACAATTTTACATGTACACAAAGCCAATGAACCTACAAACCTGCACGTCTTTGGAGTGTGGGATCAGTGGGGATAAGAACTCACTCAAGACAAGGAAGAGAATGTACAAACTCCGTACAGACAGCACCTGTAGTCGGGATCGAACCTGGGTCTCTGGCGATGTGAGGCGAGTTTGATCTTTAGCCATAGAGTGATACAGCGTGGAAACATGTCCCTCGGCCCAACTTGCCCCATCGACACCAATCCCACTTGCCTGTGTTTGACCCATATCTCCCCAAACCTGTCCTATCCATGTACCTGTCTAACTGTTCCTTAAACGTTGATCTGGTCCCAACCTCAACTACCTCCTCTGGCAGCTTGTTCCATACACCCACCACCCTCTGTGTGAAAAGGTTACCCCTCAGATTCCTATTCAATCTTTTCCCCTTCACCTTGAACCTGTGTCCTCTGGTCCTCTGGTCCTCGATTCCCCAACTCTGGGCAAGAGACTCTACCCGATCTATTCCCCTCATGATGTTTTATTCCTCGAGAAAATCTAACGCTGCTTTCATGTGAGAAGGGGCAAAGTCTAAAGGAAATGGACCGGCCAACTTTGTTACACAGAGGGCGGTAGGTGCCCACAGTGCCAGGGGTGGTGGTGGAGGCAGATGTGACAGATGGGTGCATGGATATGCAGGGACTGGAGGTGATATGGATCACAGGCAGACAGATGAGATCAGTTTAACTTGGGCGGCATGGACATTGCGGGCCGAAGGGCCTGTTCCTGTACTATACTGTTCTACTTTTCATATACTATAACCAGATTCTATCCAGTTGAATGGTGTTATTAGTTAGTAATATTAGTTAAGAAATGTTCTGATCTGGTGTATCTGCATGTTCTTAATGTATTCTTTAAATTGCTACTTCTTATTTCCTAGGTGCTTCCATAGTATTGTTGGGCAGCATGGCGGCACAGCAGTAAAGCTACCACCTCACAGCGCCAGAGACCCGGGTTCGATCCTGACTACGGGTGCTGTCTGTACAGAGCGTGTGCGCTCTCCGCGTGGGCTGTCTCCGAGATCTCCAAAGGCGTGGAGGTTTGTGGGTTAATTGGCTTTGATATCAATGTAAATTTGTCCCTAGTGTGTGTAGGGTATTGTCAGTGTGCGGGGATCACTGGTCAGCATGGACTCGGTGGGCCGAAGGGCCTAATTCTGCTCCTATCACTTGTGACTTCATGACCATATTATATTACAAGCAAGTGAAAGTGCTTACTCCCAGAATTTGCAAATCAATACATTTTTAGTTAATTGCGTTAACATGTTGGTTCCAGTTGGTGTGTGATACGCCCGTGATTAACTGTTCACATTCTCCAGGCCTCTGCATTCCATGCGTGTTGTGCACTAACAATAACAGACTATAGACAGCGAGTTGAAGAAGGTACGGTTTTTATTATCTCCGTTTCAAAGGCAGAGATTTCCTTTTTATTGGCAAAATCAAAATGACACGGGTCACAAATATGGAAAATGATGGAGTTGATAAAATAGACAAGCCCTGGATGTTGTGGTTGGCAAGGGTTAGTTGCCAAAGATGCCCGTATCCCTGAGTAAGACACAGCGATGGTCCACGCTCACCGCACACTGGATTCCCGATACCATATTCCCAAAATCAAATTGAGGGCCACACAAAAAATAAATCATTCATAATGCGCTCAGAAGACAGAGATCTTGAGAAGCTGAAACTGGTTTAAAACTAGAAGGTCATTTCTTTAATGCTTCCAGGATAATTAAGGTTGTTGTGTAGGAAGGAACTGCAGATGCTGGTTTACACCGAAGATAGACACAAAACGCTGGGGTAACTCAGCGGGACAGGCAGCATCTCTGGAGAGAAGGAATGGGTGACGTTTCGGGTCGAGACCCTTCTTCAGACTGAGAGTCAGGGGAAGGGAATTGATCCGAAACGTCACCCATTCCTTTTCTCCAGAGATGCTGCCTGTCCCGCTGAGTTACTCCAGCTTTTAGTGTCCAATGAAGGCGGTAGTCAGAATAAAGAAAATCGTGACAATCAAGGACAATAAAATGACTATAATTTTAAAAGTGGGAATTGGCGGATGTATAACAGTACTTGTGATGGTAGGTTTGGGCTGAAAATGATTTTGAACTTGCGTTGATGAAAATCATTCCCATGGTTGTTGGGAAGCTTGGCTCACTTTAGTGAGTGAACTCGAAGCAGCCCCTCTTGTACCACTGCTGGTCTTTCACACGGCGTATGGATTGTATCAGGGGCTGTTTGGCGCCCCACTCGTTCCAGTGCTTGTAAGGTCCACATTCCAGCACGTACTGGTAGCCTCGATACCCTGGGTATTCATAACCCACCCATCTGCAAAACACAGCACCACAAGAGACGTTGATCAGGAGAACTCTCCACAACTCCTACAGATGCGCCGCAGAAAGCATTTCGATCGGGATGCATCACAACTTGGTTTGGGAACAGCTCCATCCAAGACCGCAGCCCACGTCCAGGGGAATCGACAGCGAGAGGACAAAAACAAAAGGCCTCGGTACTTGTGACAATACACTGAACTAAACAGGTTTGAGGTGAGGGGAGAATGATTTAATGGGAATCTCGGGGAAACTTTTTCACACAGTGTGAGGTGGTTGGTTTATGGAACGAGCTGCTGCAGGAGGTGGTTGAGACAGGGACTATCGCAACGTTTAAGTAACATTCAGACAGGTACATGGATAGGACAGGTTTAGAGGGAGCAAACACGGTCAGGTGGGACTAGTGTAGACCAGGCGTCTTGGTCAGCATGGGCATGTTGGGCCGAATGGCCTGTTTCTGTGCTGTTTGACTATAACATAGATCGTGATGGTTAGCTGTAGGATAAAACTGCAGATGCTGCTTTAAATCAAAGGTAGACACAAAATACAGGAGTAACTCAACGGGACAGGCAGCATCTCTGGAGAGAAGGCTCTGCCTGTCAGGGTGAGTTACTCCAGCATTTTGTGACTACTGTACCTAAGTTTAATGGTTATATGCACTGACAATGGAACAGTGAAATTCTTCCTTGCAGCAGCACAACAGGCCTGTACACCTGACACACAGGGATAATAAATAATAAACAGAATCTCTATAAATTACCTAGTGCCAAATAATCTGCTGCTTAGGGCAACCTAAGCCAGCCCATAGAAGTTCATAGTTCATACAGCAGTTGAGGTCCATGTTGTGCAGAGTTCAAGAGCCTGATGGTTGTTGGGAAGAAGCTGTTCCTGAGCCTGGGGGTCACGGTTTTCAGACTCCTATACCTATTGTCTATTGTCTATTGTCTATTGTCTATTGTCTATTAAAGATAGTGGAGTCAAGGGATATGGGGAGAAGGCAGGAACGGGGTACTGATTGGGGATGATCAGCCAATGATCACATTGAATGGCGGTGCTGGCTCGAAGGGCCGAATGGCCTACTCCTGCATCTATTGTCTATTGTCCATTCTTCCCGATGGTGGGAGTGACAATAAAGAGTTGCTCAAGCAGTTTTCCCCCGCAAACCATCTCGGCTTGTAACATTTTCTCCCTTGAGAAATATCTTTGGCCCCTGCCATTGCTTTTTCCCTGCGTCCATCCAATATCCGATCCACCTGCGGACTATATGGACCCCAGATACTTTATAACTGTGTTCATGCCCTTTATGTGGTGACTATTTGCATACAGCAGGTGCCCAAGCAAAGACTTTCACTGTGACTCGTCATATGGGACAATAAAGTATTTGTTCATGTCCCCAGCTGCACCTTTGTGTCAGAGTGTCAACATAATCAAAGTTGCTAGTGGTTCAAAACTAATTAGAGTATCACAGTATAAAATTAATTTGAGTATAGAAGTTAGGAGGTCATGTTGCAGTTAGATGAGATGTTGGTCAGGCCACATTTAGAGTATTGTGTTCTGTTCTGGGCAAAATGTTACAAGAAAGATGTTGTCGAGCTGGAAAAGGCACAGTGAAGATTTACCAGGATGCTGCCAGGACTTGAGTACTTGATCTATAGGGACAGGTTGAGCAGGCTGGGGCTCTTCCATGGAGCACAGGAGGATGAGGGGTGATCTTATAGTTGTGTATAACACCATGAGAGGAATAGATTGGGTAGATGCACAGAGTCTCTTGCCCAGAGTAGGGGAATCAAGGACCAGAGGACATAGGTTGAAGTTGAAGGGGTAAAGATTTAATACAAACCTGAGGGGTGACATTTTCACACAGAGGGTGGTGGGTGTATGGAATGAGCTACTGCAGGAGGTGGTTGAGGCTGGGACTATCGCAACGTTAAGACAGGTGCATGGATAGGACAGGTTTGGAGGGATACGGGCCAAACGCGGTCAGGTAGGACTAGTGTAGATGGGGTATGTTGGCCGGTGTGGGCAAGTCGGGCCGAAGGGCCTATTTCCACTCTGTGTGACTCTTTGACTCTAATTCTGGGATTCCTTTAGTATTCAGAAGATGCCATTTATTCAAATTAGTCATGTATTTTTTTTTAAATTGCAGTTTGAGGAGAATCTTCCTACTCACGTTCCACCGTTGACCTTGATGCTTGCCACTCTGTCCTGGAAACCGTAGGCCCATAAACTGGGGATGTCCTCATCACAGATCTCCATTTTCCTTCCATCAAAGTTGGCGCACTCATGAAGACAGATCTTGTGATCCTGCCCGTCCTGGGGAGAGAGGTTCAAGAACTTTAAGTGAGGAAGGACATTCTTGCTATTGAGGGAGCCCAGCGTAGGTTTACAAGGTTAATTCCCGGTATGGCGGGACTGTCATATTCTGAGAGAATGGAGCGGCTGGGCTTGTACACTCTGGAGTTTAGAAGGATGAGAGGCAATCTCATTGAAACATATAAGATTGTTAAGGGTTTGGACACGCTAGAGGCAGGAAACTTGTTCCCGATGTTGGGGGAGTCCAGAACCAGGGGCCACAAAGAATAAGAAGTAAGCCATTTAGAACGGGGACGAGGAAACACTTTTTCTCACAGAGAGTGGTGAGTCTGTGGAATTCTCTGCCTCAGAGGGTGGTGGAGGCCGGTTCTCTGGATGCTTTCAAGAGAGAACTAGATAGGGCTCTTAAAAATAGCGGAGTCAGGGGATATGGAGTGAAGGCAGGAACGGGGTACTGATTGTGGATGATCAGCCATGATCACATTGAATGGCGGTGCTGGCTCGAAGGGCCGAATGGCCTACTCCTGCACCTATTGTCAATTGTCTATTGACTATGGGGGGGGGTGCTTCAGTGCAGAGTTCAGTGTGGTGATGGCCTTGGGATAGAAACTGTTTGTTAGTCTTGTGGTGTACGCCTTGATAGACCTGTAGCGCTTTCCTGAAGGCAGAAGGGCAAACTAGTGATAGGAGTGGTGACATGAGTCCTTTAGGATGCAGGATGCCTTCTGCAGCGACAGGAGCTACAGATGTGTCAGTTTCAGTTTAGTTTATTGTCACGTGTACCGAGGTACAGTGAAAAGCTTTTTTGTTGCGTGCTAACCAGTCAGCGGAAAGACAATACATGATTACAATCGAGCCGTCCACAGTGTACAGATACATTATGAGGGAATAACGTTTAGTGCAAGGTAAAGCCAGTAAAGTCTGATTAAAGATAGTCTGAGGGTCACCAATGAGGTAGATAGTAGTTCAGCACTGCCCTCTAGTTGTTGTAGGATGGTTTAGTTGCCTGATAACAGCTGGGAAGAAACTGCCCCTAAATCTGGAGGCATCGTACCATCACATGATAGGAGAAGAATTAGGCCATTCGGCCCATCAAGTCTACTCTGCCATTCAATCATTGGCTGATCTTTCTCTCCCCCCTAACCCCATTCTCCTGCCTTCTCCCCATAACCCCTGACACCCGTAGTAATCAAGAATCTATCTATCTCTGCCTTAAATATTTCCACTGACTAGTGGCCTCCACAGCCTTCTGTGGCAAAGAATTCCACAGATTCACCACCTTGTGACTAAAGAAATTTCTCCTCATCTCCTTCCTAAAAGAACGTCCTTTAATTCTGAGGCTGTGACCTCTAGTCCTAGACTCTCCCACTAGTGGAAACATCCTCTCCACATCCACTCTATCCGGGCTATCTATAGACGCAGTCTTTCCGCTGACATGACAGCATGCGACAAAAAGCTTTTCCCTGTTCTCTCGTACACCTGACAATAAACTGAACTATGTCGGAAGGAACTGCAGATGCTGGTTTAAACCGAAGATAGACACAAGAAGCTGGAGTAACTCAGCGGGACAGGCAGCATCTCTGGAGCGAAGGAGTGGGTGACGTTTCGGTTTCGAGACCCTTCTTCAGACTAAACCAATTTGTAACATGTTAATGTTCATCTCCAGCACTGATAGCCAACTGAGTAATTGGAGATGAGGCTTCGCGTCTTACCATCTTCACGGGCCGGAAGGACATCATGCAGTCAGTGCGGTAACTGTTCGACCAGGAGTCCCAGCGAGGGTATTCCCCCTTCTCCAGCATGAACATCTCCCCGCAGAAGTTCTGCTGCTCGTAGCCCACCCACCTGAAACAACACAAGAGTGCAAGAGAAGTCAACAATCCCCCCAAGAAATTCTGAATGGAGTCAAGTCAAGTCAAGTGAGTTTATTGTCATGTGTCCCTGATAGGACAATGACATTCTTGCTTTGCTTCAGCACACAGAACATAGTAGGCATTTACTACAAAACAGATCAGTGTGTCCATATACCATAATATAAATATATACACACATGAATAAATAAACTGATAAAGTGTAAATAACAGATAATGGGTTATTAATAATCAGAGTTTTGTCCGAGCCAGGTTTCATAGCCTGATGGCTGTGGGGAAGTAGCTATTCCTGAACCTGGTTGTTGCAGCCTTCAGGCTCCTGTACCTTCTTCCTGAAGGTAGCAGGGAGATGAGTGTGTGGACAGGATGGTGTGGGTCCTTGGCGATACTGCCAGCCTTTTTGAGGCAGCGACTGCGATAAATCCCCTCGATGGAAGGAAGATCAGAGCCGATGATGGACTGGGCAGTGTTTACTACTTTTTGTAGTCTCTTCCTCTCCAGGGCGCTCAAGTTGCCGAACCAAGCCACGATGCAACCAGTCAGCATGCTCTCTCTACTGTGCACCTGTAGAAGTTAGAGAGAGTCCTCCTTGACATACCGACTCTCCGCGATCTTCTCAGGAAGTAGAGGCGCTGATGAGCTTTCTTGACGATTGCATTAGTGTTCTCGGTCCAGGAAAGATCTTCAGAGGCGTGCAAGTCCAGGAATGGAGAACTCGCATCAAGCATTTAATGGACGCTGCTCAGGGGTAAGTGAAAGCCTCACACAAGGGAAGGTAGACAAAAGTACTGGAGAAACTCAGCGGGTGCAGCAGCATCTGTGGAGCGAAGGAAATAGGCAACGTTTTCGGCCCGAAACGTTGCCTATTTCCTTCACTAGGTTGCCTATTTCCTTCGCTTCATAGATGCTGCTGCACCCGCTGAGTTCCTCCAGCACTTTTGTCGACACTCACACAAAGGAAGTTTGGTGTCTATCCAGTGCTCTAGTTGTGGACAAAAATGTGCTGGTTCACAGGACTAACGTGTCTTCATCTGGCAGCTCGTTCCATACACCTAGTGAAAAATCTGCCCCTCGAGTTCCTATTAAATCTTCCCCACCTCCCCCCCTCACCTGAAACCTGTGTCCTCTGGTTCTTGATTCCACTACTCTGGGAAAAACGCAGTGTATTCACCCGATCTATTCCCCTAATGATTTCATACACCTCTACAAGATCACCCATCATACTCCTGCGTTCCAAGGAACAGAGTCCCAGCCTGCACCAATCTCTCCTTTTAGGTCAGGCCCTCGAGTCCTGGTAATATCTTCATTCATCCTTATTTAGAGGTGGCGCAGCGGTAGAGTTGCTGCCTCACAGCGACATGTCAGAGACCCGAGTTCCATCCTGACTACAGGTGCTGTCTGTACGGAGTTTGCACGTTCTCCCCGTGACCTGCGTGGGTTTTCTCCGAGATCTTCGGATTCCTCCCACACTCCAGGTTTGTAGGTTAGCTCTGCAGCGGACAGGAGAGCCCTTCAAAGGGTCATCAACACCGCACAAAAAATCACTGGCTGCCCACTGCCCTCCCTGAAGGACATCTTCAGCTCTCGCTGCCTTGGCAGGGCAGCCAACATCCTGAAGGACCCTTCCCACCCTGGACACAACCTGTCCCACCTGCTGCCCTCTGGCAGACGGTACAGGTCTTTCAAAACCCGCACAAACAGACTCAGAGACAGTTTCTACCCCATAGCCATACGTGAATTTAACAATGCAAAATAAGTAATAACACTCACATTCAACTGAATGGTTCTACCTCAGCTGCTATTGTTATTTATCTGTAATTTTTTTATTTTTTTTATATGTATGCAATTTTATCTTATCTTATATATTTAAAATTGCTCTTATGAATCGCACCGTGGGATTGACTTTAAATTTCGTTGTACCACCATGTGCAATGACATTAATTGGCTTTGTGTAAATGTAAATTGTCCCCTAGTCTGTGTAGGATAGTGTTAGTGTGCGGTGGGATCGCTGGGCGACACGGACTCGGTGGGCCGAAGGGCCTGTTTCCGCGCTGTATCTCTAAGCTAAACTAAAGATGAAGAGAGAGGGAGATAGAGAGGACACTCACGGTCCACACTCGACACGGATGGACCCCACGCGGTCGAAGCCTCGGTCACAGATGTTCCTGCACTCGCCGTTAATATCCACCCATCGCCCCTGGAAGTTTTCATGTTCGTAGATGATGATCTGAGAATCAAGGAGAGAGGAATGAGGATGAAGGGCGGCACGGTGGCGCAGCGGTAGAGTCGCTGCCTCACGGCTCCAGAGACCCGGGTTCCATCCTGACTACGGGGCCTGTCTGTATGGAGTTTGTACGTTCGCCCCGTGACCTGCGTGGGGTTTTCGCCGAGATTTTTGGTTTTTGATCCCACACTCCAAAGACGGCACAGGTTTGTTGGTTAATTGGCTTGGTGGTATGTGTGTATTGTCCCTGTTTAAGAAGGAACTGCAGATGCTGGAAAAATCGAAGGTAGACAAAAATGCTGGAGAAACTCAGCGGGTGAGACAGCATCTATGGAGCGAAGGAATAGGTAAAGTGTCCCTAGTGTGTGTAGGATAGTGTTAGTGTGCGGGGATCGCTGGTCGGCGCGGGCTTGGTGGGCCGAAGGGCCTGTTTCCGTGCTGTATCTCTAAATTAAACTAAACTAAACTAAACTCAGTCACCGCTGCATCACTGACACTTTGACGCTTACCTGAACACTGGGCATCTTACCGCTGACTGGATCGCACGCAACAAAATCTTTTCACTACACGTGACAATGAACTAAACTGAACTAATCCAGTGATGATTTACTGTATGAGGGTGTTGTCAGGATTCAAGGGCCTGAGCTATAGACTGAGGTTGAGCAAGTGGGGACATTAATCTTTGGAGGGTGAGGGGCAATCTTATAGAGGTGTCCAAAGTTATGAGAGGAATTGAGAGGGTGAATCTTTTACCCAGAGTAGGGAAATCGAGAACCTGAGGTCACAGGTTGAAGGTGAGAGGGGGAAGATTTGTTAGGAACCTTATGACTGTTGGCAGACCAATTTCCCTCCTGTGTCATAGTCGTTGGGGGGTGGGAGATTGCAACCTTCACCTGGTCCGCCCTGTTTCGGCGAATGCAATCAACCTGCCGTGCACAGTCAAATAAGATCAAATAGAACAAGTTGGCCAACAACTTTAGGCTGCGTACGCCGTACACAAGTAGTAGAAGAATCATAGTGGTAATCGTAGCAATAGGAAGCTTTTCACTGTGCCTCAGTGTGGGTGGCAATAATAATCCTAAAACTCATCCAATAAGCAGTCTGTCATGGGATTATGTCATCCATTCTTTTCAGAAACTCCAAGTTATTTCACATTAAGGTTTAAAAATGAGGGCCATTGTTTAACAGTATTGAATTGAATTGAACGATACAGCGCGGAAACAGGCCCTTCGGCCCACTGAGTCCGTGCCGACCATCGATCACCCCTTCACACTAGTTCCATGCTATCCCACTTTCTCATCCACTCCCTACACACGAGGGACGATTTACAGAGGGTTGATTAACCTGCAAACCCGCACGTCTTTGGAGTGTGGGAGTGAATCGGAGCACCCAGAGAAATCCCACGCGGTCACAGGGAGAGCGTGCAAACTCCTCACAGACAGCACTCAAAGTCAGGATTGTACCTGGGTTTTCAGTTTAGAGATACTGTACAGCGCGGAAACAGGCCCTTCGGCCCACCGAGCCCGCGCTGACCAGCGATCCCTGCACGCTAACACTATCCTACACACACTAGGGACAATTTTTACATTTACTCCAAGCCAATTCACCTACAAACCTGCACGTCTTTGGAGTGTGGGAGGAAACCAAAAATCTCGGAGAAAACCCCACGCAGGTCACGGGGAGAATGTGCAAACTCCGTACAGACAGCACACGTAGTCAGGATCGAACCTGGGTCTCGGGCGCTGTGAGGCAGCGGCTCTACCCGCTGCAGTGATTGCTTGTTTTCATTGACCTCTATAAAAACACATTATTAATAACTTTTGAATGGAAATACAAGGAGACACATACCCTGTTACTGCGCAGGCCGGATGCAGAGTGGCTCCCAATGCCGCCTTGTGTTCCACTGTGTGACATTGTGCTGACAGCTAGAACAATCAACAAAGAAAAACAAATCTATTCAGTTTTGATGCTAAGTATATTTTACACCGTTTTTATTAGTGACTTGTTTAGTTTAGTTTAGTTGAGAGAAACAGCACGGAAACAGGCCCTTCGGCCCATCCAGTCCGCACCAACCAGCGATCCACGGACATTGACACTACCCTACACACACTAGGGACAATTGTGTATTTACACCAAGCCAATTAACCCACAAACTTGTACGTCTTCGGAGTGTGGGAGGAAACCGAAGCACCCGGAGAAAACCCACGCAGTTCACGGGGAGAACGTACAAACACCGTACAGACAGCGCCCGTAGTCAGGATTGAACCCGGGTCTCTGGCCCTGTGAGGCAGCAACTCTACCGCTGTGCCACCGTGCCGCCCTAAACTCATATGTATAACCCAGGCAGCCAAGATAATCAACAACTATTCTGAGGCTGTGACCCGCTGGTCCTAGACTCTCCCAATGGTGGAACCATCCTCTCCACATCCACTCTGTCCAAGCCTCTGGAAAACATGGACAGGTGACGTTCCGGGCCGGGACCCTTCCTCAGACCCACCCCATTGAAGACTGACTTCCCCACAGCTCACCTAACAACAGCTCGCTGCTTTGCCAGGCAAGAACAAGTATGATCAGTAATGTTTAGGCTGCAGCTCATCGTTTTTATACCCCCAGAGGATTTGCACCTTGTTTTCCTTTCTCCCCCTTTTTGAACGAGGTTGGGTGATAAACAGATGGACAAAGCAAACTGCAGAGAGCAGGGTTAGCAGAAGCTGACTCCAGCCCATTGCATTGTCCCACACTGGCAACATCGCGCACATCAGCATAAAACCCTCTCAGCCGCAGACAGGAGAGGATCAGGGAACAAAGAGCTGACTGACTAGACTGCTTTGCCTGGCTCATGTTTAGCTTATGCTGCAAGTGTCATAGAAATATTTCCGTTTAGCAAGAACACAAAGGGGTGAAATGAGGGGTAGCCTTTTTCACACAGAGAATAGTGGTGGGTGTATGGAACGAGCTGCCAGAGGAGAGAAGGGCCTCGAGCCAGAAATGTCACCCATTCCTTCTCTCCAGAGATGCTGCCTGTCTTGCTGAGTTACTCCAGCTTTTTGTGTCTATCTGCCAGAGGAGGTAGTTGAGGCAGGGACTATCCCAACGTTAGACAGGTACATGGATAGGGCAGGTATGGAGGGATATGGACCAAACAGGTGGGACTAGTGTAGCTGGGACATGTTGGGAAGTTGGGCCAAAGAGCCTGTTTCCACACTGTATCACTCTATGATATGCTGAAGGCTTCAGGTGAATTCGATAAACTAACCAACACATTACACACCCTCACCTGTTCAATTACATTTTTTTGTTAAATTTGCACGTTTATCCAAATGTGGGAAGTTGATGAGCAGGTGGTTGTCCAGGTAAGTGGATAGGAACATGGGCCCAACGCAGGCAAATAGGGAAACGTAGAAACAAAGAACTGGTTTATGCCAAAGATGGACACAAAGTGCTGGAGTCACCCAACAGGTCAGGCAGCATCTCCGGAGAAACAGGACACGTGACGTTTCTTCTTCGGGTCAAATGGGACTATCTTAGGTGGGGCCCCTTGGTCAGCATGGGTGTTTTGGGCTGAAGGGCCTGTTTCCGTGCTGTCTGACACAATGACACAAGTACATGTCTCCAACCATTTTAAGGCACAGCGGTGCAGCGGGTAGAGCTGCTGCCTCACAGCGCCAGAGCCTCGGGTTCGATCCTGACCTTGGGCGCTGTCTGTACGGAGTTTGTACGTTCTACTTTTGACCGTGTGGGTTTCCTCCGGGTGCTCCGGTTTCCTCCCACATCTCAAAGACGTGCGGGTTTGTAGGGTAATCGGCCCCTCTGTAAATTGTCCCTAGTGTGTAGGGAGTGGGTGGGAAAGTGGGATAGCATAGAACTAGTGTGAACAAGTGATCGATGGTCGGCACGGACTCAGTGGGCCGAAGGGCTCGTTTCCATGCTGTATCTTTTAACCTATTCGATCAATTGAACCGTAAATTAATGTAGAAATGGGAACAAGAGCGTTATTATGATTTCAGTTTCAGTTTCAGTTTAGTTCATTGTCACGTGTACCGAGGTACAGTGAAAAGCTGTTGTTGCGTGCTAACCAGTCAGCGGAAAGACAACACGTGATTACAATCGAGCCGTTTACAGTGTACAGATACATGATAAGGGAATAACGCTTAGTGCAAAGTCCGATCAAGGATAGTCCGAGGGTCTCTAATGAGGTAGATAGTAGTTCAACACTGCTCTCTAGTTGTGGTAGGATGGTTCAGTTGCCTGATAACAGCCGGGAAGAAACTGTCCCTGAATCTGAGCTGCCCAAAACACACACCTCCAGGTTCAGAGACAGTTTCTTCCCAGTTGCCATCAGGCAACTGAACCATCCTACCACAGCCAGAGACCAATCCTGAACTACTATCTACCTCATTAGAGACCCCCGGTCTACCTTTGATCGGACTTTACTGGACTTTATCTTCCACTAAACCTTATTCACATTATTCCATTCATCATTTATATCTAGCACGTAGCAAAAGCTTTTCACTGTACCTCGGTACACGTGACAATAAACTAAACTGAACTTTAGTTGTGTGTGTGGTTTTGTGTTATAGTCGCCCCCATATTTGGTTTGGTCCTTGGCTACAGAGCCCCTGTCAACAACAACTGTGTTTCAGTCCAGCTAATTCCTTTTTCCTGAGTGTAGTTGAGTTTATTAATGCCACGTTGCGTGTTATCCAGTCAGCGGAAATTTAAGATCTTTAGTTTAGTTTAGAGATACAGCATGGAAAATGGCCCTTTGGCCCATCGAGCCCATGCTGACCAGCGAGCACCCGTTCACAATACTTCTGCGTTACCCCACCCTCTCATCAACTCCCTACGCATTAGCAGTCATTTTACAGAAGGCCAATTAACGTACATGTCCTTGGAAAGCGGGAGGAAACCGGAGCTCCTGGAGAAAACCCACGCGGTCACAGAGAGAGAACGTGCAAACTCCACTCCCGTAACCAGGACCAAATTATTGTTATATTATTTATAGTTATAATTAGTTTAGATTGAGGGATTAATTATAATCATAACTAATGTATTTATAAAATAAATCGAATTCTATTATCCTGACATCGTTCCTTGCTCTTTTAGTAGTAACAATACTGCCACTGCTAAAAGAGCTACTGGGTGGCATGATGGCGCAGCGGTAGAGTTGCTGCCTTATGCCCCTGTCCCACTTAGGAGATCTGAACGGAAACCTCTGGAGACTTTGGGCCCCACCCAAGGTTTCCGTGCGGTTCCCAGAGGTTCCCAGAGGTTTTTGTCAGTCTCCCTACCTGCTTCCACTACCTGCAACCTCCGGCAAACCACCTGCAACCTCCGGGAACCACACGGAAACCTTGGGTGGGGTCCGAAGTCTCCAGAGGTTTCCGTTCAGGTTTCCTAAGTGGGACGGGGCATTACAGCGCTTACAGCGCTGGAGACCCGGGTTCGATCCCGACTACAGGTCCTGTCTGTACGGAGTTCGTATGTTCTCCCCGTGACCTATGTGGATTTTCTCCGAGATCTTCGGTTTCCAAAGACGTACAGGTATGTAGGTAAATTGGCTTGGTAAATGTAAAAATTGTCCCTAGTGTGTGTAGGATAGTGCTAATATCCCATAGTTTCAAGAGAGAGTTAGATTTAGTTCTTCAGGCTAAAGGAATCAAGGGATATGGGGAAAACGCAGGAACGGGGTACTGATTTTAGATATCCGCCACGATCATATTGAATGGCGGTGCTGGCTCGAAGGGCCGAATGGCCTACTCCTGCACCTATGTTTCCATGTTATTATGTGGATATCACTGGTCGGCGCAGACCCGGTGGCCGAACGGCCTGTTTCTGCGCTGAATCTTTAAACTAAACTAAACTAAATATCTCAAGTAAGCTAAATTTGTCCAACTGAAACAGCAGAGAGACAGATTCCATTAAGTTTGATGTTTAAGGAAGAACTGCAGATGCTGAAAAAATCAAAGGTAGACAAATATGCTGGAGGAACTCAGCAGGTGAGGCAGCATCTATGGAGAGATGGAATAGGTGACGTTTCTGGTCGAGACCCTTCTTCAGACTGGTCTTGACCCGAAACGTCGCCTATTCCTTTTCTCCATAGATGCTGCCTCACCCGCTGAGTTCCTCCAGCATTTTTGTCTACAAGTAAGTGTGATGGTTTGGCGTACAATTTAAGGGCTTTGTAATTTTTTAATAAATTGGATTTAATAGGCCACATTGAGCAGTTGTGTCTAGGTTTTTGTCTAAAGTTATTTGTGCATATACTGTGGGCGTGCAGATTTTAATCTTTCTGCTCAGACAGCAACAGAGTTGTGGCACAAATCCCTGGGATCAGCCGTGGACAATGACCTGTTGACGTACAGTATTGCCCGCTGTGTGCATGGCAAATCACACTCCAGCACTTCTGACTTTCCATTGAAAGTTTGACTATATATAGTCGAGGGGAATTTGAAATCAGAATCATCTTTGGAAACCTCACCACACCGCACCGGCCCAGCTACGGTAAGATTCACCATCGTCGGTTTTATTTTATATTTTAAATTTGGTTTAGTTTAGTTTGTTGTTACGTGTACCGAGGTACAGTGAACAGCTTTTATTACTGTGTGCTTAACCAGTCAGCAGAAAGACTATACATGATTACAATCGAGCCGTCCACAGTGTACAGATACAAGATAAAGGGAATAACGTTTAGTGCAAGGTAAAGTCCTGTACAGTCTAAGTAAAGTCCAGTAAAATTAAAGGTAGTAGTAAACTCCGATTAAATATAGCAGAGTTGACCAAGTTTAGGTTTAGAATAGTTCGTTAAGAATAAAGTTTAATTTAGTTTAGTTAAGTTTAGTTTATTGTCCGATTAAAGATAGCATTTTGACCAGATTTGTCCAATTTACTTCAATACATTGAAGGTTTATTTGTGTTTTTAAAACCACCCTCCTGCACCAGTTCTGCTCGTAATGCCACAGAGTTCTTGCCATGGAGGGAGTACAGAGAAGGTTCACCAGACTGATTCCGGGGATGGCAGGACTTTCATATGAAGAAAGACTGGATAGACTCGGCTTGTACTCGCTAGAATTTAGAAGATTGAGGAGGGATCTTATAGAAACTTACAAAATTCTTAAGGGGTTGGACAGGCTAGATGCAGGAAGATTGTTCCCGATGTTGGGGAAGTCCAGAACTAGGGGTCACAGTCTTTTAGGACCGAGATGAGAAAATCAGTTTTCACACAGAGTGGTGAATCTGTGGAATTATCTGCAACAGAAGGTAGTTGAGGCCACAGTTCATTGGCTATATTTAAGAGGGAGTTAGATGTGGCCCTTGTGGCTAAAGGGATCAGGGGGTATGGAGAGAAGGCAGGTACAGGATACTGAGTTGGATGATCAGCCATGATCATATTGAATGGCGGTGCAGGCTCGAAGGGCCGAATGGCCTCTACTCCTGCACCTATTTCTATGTTTCTAAAGTGCAGATAAGCCTTTTTATGCATCAAATTATTGATAAAATCCTAATTTTAAGATGAAATTATACTCTGTCCTAAAATGTAGGTTTGACAACACTGAAGAATCAACATGGCCCAAACTAACCCTGCCGGCCTGTTCAAGGTGAGTGCTTGTTTTATCCGATATTTAATCAAGATTTAAACATTTTTCTTCCTTGACTGCCTTCGAACTTGACGGAGTATCACAAAGAGTGTGGCTCTGCTTGCAGATCACTGTTTACGATCAGGAGAACTTCCAGGGAAAAAGGATGGAGTTTACAGCATCGTGCAAGAACATCATGGAGTGTGGCTTTGACAATGTCCGATCCGTCAAAGTCGACTGTGGAGCGTAAGTAACTGGGCCTGTACTCGCTGGAGTTTAGAAGGATGAGGGGACACCTCGTCGAAACTTACAGAATAATGAAAGGCATAAATAGAGTGGATGTGGAGAGGATGTTTCCACTGGTGCGAGAGTCTAGGACCAGAGGGCACAGCCTCAGAATTAAAGGGCACTCTTTTAACAAGGGAATGAGGAGGAACTTCTTTAGTCAGAGGGTGGTGAATCTGTGGAACTCATTGCCACCGAGGGCTGCGGAAAGCCAGGTCAGTGGATATTTTTAAGGCAGAGATGGACAAGTTCTAGATTAGTACGGGTGTCAAGGGTGTCGGAAAGAGCTACAGATCGAAGGTAGACACAAAATGCTGGAGTAACTCAGCGGGACAGGCAGCATCTCTGGAGAGAAGGAATGGGTGACATTTCGGATCGAGACCCTTCTTCAGACAGATGACAGGGGAGTGGGCTGGACAGAGAAAGAAAAAAGTCAGAGACATTCTAGTCTTAGTGTCAAGGGTTATGGGGAGAAGGCAGGAACATGGGATTAGGAGGCAGAGATGAATCATGATTGAATGGTGGAGTAGACATGATGGGCCGAATGGCCTAATTCTGCTCCTAATACCTGTGAACTTGTAAGTCAACAGTCGTTACATACTTTTACAAGACGACCCTATCTGGAACAGCCACTGTCAGCACACATTCAGGGAAGTAATGGAAGGAACTGCAGATGCTGGTTTAAACCAAAGATAGACACAAAATGCTGGAGTAATTCAGTGGGTCAGGCAGCATCTCTGGAGAGAAGGAATAGGTGCGTTTCAGTTCGAGATCCTTCTTCAGGCTGAGAGTCAGGGGAAAGGGAAACGAGAGATATAGACGGTGAGGTAGAGAGATATTGAACAAATGAATGAATGAAAGATATGCAAAAATATAACAATGATATAGGAAACAGGCCACTGTCAGCTGTGGGCTAGGTGAGAACGAGTTACAGACAATGAGACTCATCAAGACGACTTTGAAGCTGGTACGACTTGGGTGAGTGAGGGGAGTGCAAGGGTTACTTGAAGTTAGAGAAATCAATATTCATATCACTGGGGTGTAAGCTGCCCAAGGAAAATATGAGGTGCTGCTCATCCAATTTGCATTTGGCCTCACTCTGACAGTGGACGAGGCCCAGGACATATAGGTCAGTGTGGGAATGGGAGGGGGAGTTAAAGTGTTTAGTAACTGGGAGATCAGGTACGTAGAGGCTGACTGAGTGAAGGTGTTGAGCCCGGTCTTCGTTTGGTCTTGCCGATGTATAGGATGTATAGGATGTGATGTTGAGGCTCCACAAGGCACTGGTCAGAACATATTTGGAATATTGTGAGCAGTTTTGGTCACCATATCTGAGGACGGATGTGCCGGCTCTGGAGAGGGTCCAGGGGAGGTTTACAAGAATGATCCCAGGAATAAGTAGGTTATGATAAGCGCTTGTCGGCACTGGGCCTGCACTCGCTGGAGTTTAGAAGGATGAGGGGACACCTCATTGAAACTTACCGAATAGCGAAAGGCCTGGATAGAGTGGATGTTGGAGAGGATGTTTCCACTAGCGGGAGAGTCTAGGTCCAGAGGCCATAGCCTCAGAATTAAAGAACATACATTTAGGAAGGAGATGAGGAGGAACATCCCTCTAAACCTGTCCTATCCATGTACCTGTCCAGTGTATATTTAAATATTGTGATAGTACCTGCCCCAACTACCTCCTCCAGCAGCCCATTCCACATGACCATCACATTTTGTTACTCCTGTATTCCTTTCCCCTCCCTCCCCCACCCTAGTCATCCTACCAGTTCCACTGTTCGCCTCGTTGTATCCCTCTTGTTAACACATCTTCCCCAGCCAACAATAGACCATTGTGAGCTCCACCCTTCCTGAGGTCATCTGTGGCCGGCCCTTTGCAATCTTTCAGTCTGGAGAAGGGCCCTGACCCGAAACGTCATCAATTCCTTTTTCTCCAGAGATGCTGCCTGACCCGCTGAGTTACTCCAACATTTTGTGTCCATCTTCGGAAAAAATGTTGCCGCTCAGGTTCCTAAGAAAGGGCATCAAGTACCAATGAAGTGTCAGAGATCTGATCAGAAGTCTCAATAGTCTGAAGAAAGGTCTCGGCACGAAACATCACCAATCCCTTGTTCTCCAGAGATGTTGTCTGACCCGCTGAGTTACTCCAGCATTTTGTTTCTATCTGAAGTATTGAAGATACTTGGTTAGATTTAGCTCTTAGGGCTGATGGAATCAGGGGCTATGGAGAGAAGGCAGGAACGGGGTACTGATTCTGGATGATCAGCCATGATCATAATGTTCCCAATGTGGGGCGAGTCCAGAACCAGGGGCCACAGTCTTAGAATAAAGGGGAGGTCATTTAAGACTGAGGTGGGAAAAAAAGTTTTCACCCAGAGAGTTGTGAATTTATGGAATTCCCTGCCACAGAGGGCAGTGGAGGCCAAGTCACTGGATGGATTTAAGAGAGAGTTAGATAGAGCTCTAGGGGCTAGTGGAGTCAAGGGATATGGGGAGAAGGCAGGCACGGGTTATTGATAGGGGACGATCAGCCATGATCACAATGAATGGCGGTGCTGACTCGAAGGGCCGAATGGCCTCCTCCTGCACATATTTTCTATGTTACTATGAATTGTGGTGCTGGCTCGAAGGGCTGAATGGCCTACTCCTGCACCTATCGTCTATGTTTCTATATTAAGTACCAATGAACCCTTGCATCAAGACTGTTATGTTGAGAACATGATGACAAATGGAGACAATAAGGTATTTGTGACT
This sequence comes from Leucoraja erinaceus, assembly GCF_028641065.1. Taxonomy (NCBI): domain Eukaryota; kingdom Metazoa; phylum Chordata; class Chondrichthyes; order Rajiformes; family Rajidae; genus Leucoraja; species Leucoraja erinaceus. Next base: position 30,397,004 of record NC_073404.1, read on the forward strand.
TGAGTTGCCTAGGTTTTGAAGATCTGACTTGTACGATCGGTTCTTCCCGCAGGTGGGTTGGCTACGAGCATTCCAGCTTCTTTGGGCAGCAGTTCATCCTGGAGAAGGGGGAGTATCCTCGTTGGGATGCGTGGAGCGGAAGCAACGCCTACCACACCGAGAGGCTCATGTCCTTCCGACCCATCGGCTCTGCAGTGAGTTGGATGGATGGATGAGTGGATGAGTGAATGGATGGATGGATATTAATGAATTAATGAATGAATAAATGGTAGACACAAAATGCTGGGTGAGGCAGCATCTATGTAGAGAAGGAATGGGCGACGTTTCGGGTCGAGACCCTTCAATAAATGATACATGTGACAAGCCGCAGTGATATTCTTGTCCTCAGGAGAGAACTCGATTTAGCTCTTAGGGCTAAAGGAACCAAGGGATGTGGGGAGAAAGCAGGAACGGGGTACTGATTCTGGGTGATCAGCCATAATCATATTGATTGGTGGTGCTGGCTCGAGAGGCCAAATGGCCTACTCCTGCACCTATTATCTATGTTTCATTGTAACCACATAAAGGGTCTTGGATAGAGTGGATGTGGAGAGGATGTTTCCACTCGTGGGAGAGTCTAGGACCAAAGGTCACAGCCTCCGAATTAAAGAACATTCCTTTAGGAAGGGGATAAGGAGGAGTTTCTTTTGAGGGTGGTGAATCTGTGGCATTCTTTGCCACAGACGGCTGTGGAGGCCACATCTGTGGATATTTATAAGAGACAGATAGATTCTTGATTAGTGTGGGTGTCAGGGGTTATGGGGAGAAGGGAAGAGAATGAGGTTGAGAGGGAGAGATAGATCAGCCGTGATTGAATGGCAGAGTCGACTTGATGGGCCGAATGGCCTAATTCTGTTCCTATCACTTATGAACTTCTGAGCTACAAAGTTGCTGACTGTCCATGGTATTTCTTGTAGCACCATAAAGAGTCCAAGATCATCATCTTTGAGAAGGAGAACTTCATTGGTCGCCAGTGGGAGATGTGTGATGACTACCCTTCTCTACAAGCCATGGGCTGGTGCAACAATGAAGTTGGATCCATGAAGATCCAGGCTGGAGCGTAAGTCATCCTCCGTATCGACAATGTTGAAGTGGTTAGATCCAGTAAAATCTTGTAGATGTAGCCCAGTCCATCACACACACCACACTCCCCACCATTGTAGATGTGGCCCAGTCCATCACACACACCACACTCCCCACCATTGTAGATGTAGCCCAGTCCATCACACACACCACACTCCCCACCATTGTAGATGTAGCCCAGTCCATCACACACACCACACTCCCCACCATTGTAGATGTGGCCCAGTATATCACACACACCACACTCCCCACCATTGTAGATGTGGCCCAGTCCCACACACACACCACACTCCCCTCCATTGTAGATGTAGCCCAGTCCATCACACACACCACACTCCCCACCATCACACAGACCACACTCCCCACCATCGACTCCATCTACACTTCAAGCTGCCTCAGGAAAGCAGCCGACATCATCAAAGACTTGTCCCTGTCCCACCCCGGTCATTCCTTCTTCTCCCCGCTCCCGTCCGGCAGAAGGTACAGAAGCTTGAAATCGTGCACCACCAGACACAGGAACAGCTTCGTCCCCTCTGTTACCAGGCTTCTGAACGGCCCTTCCATAAGCTAGGGTGCTGTCCGATTCACCTCGACCCCATTGCGGACATTGGACTTTGTCTCTGGAGCTGATGCGCCACAATTGCTTGAGACTTTAGAGACACAGCACGGAAACAGGTCGGTCAGCCCACCAAGTACCTGCCGACTAGCGCTCATCACATACACTATATCCTACACACACGAGAGACAATTTTACATTTACACCAAGTCAATTAACCTAGAAACCTGCCGTCTTTGGAATGTGGGAGGAAACCGAATTTCTCGGAGAAAACCCACGCGGTCACGGGGAGAACGTGCAAACTCCGTACAGACAGCACCATATTGATAATATGAAGCGAATGTGGTGGGTGTGAAAGTCGGCGTGTGTGTGAAATGTTGTTTGCCGTTTCCAGGTGGGTGTGTTACCAGTACCCAGGTTACCGTGGCTTCCAGTACATCATGGAGTGCGATCGCCATGCCGGAGAGTACAAGCACTGGAGGGAGTGGGGCTCCCACGCCCAGACCTGCCAGATCCAGTCACTCCGCCGTATCCAGGAGTAAACCCCTCTCTCCAATACCTCAGCACAGTCACCAAGACGAGCTGCATCTCTCCAATACACTGCCTGGCCGTCGCTGCTGCAGAAACGCTACCCGTGTACCGAGATCGATTCAACATTGCATTGCAACGTAACTTGGGTCATTAAGATATTCAAATAAAAGTCATAAAAATGTTTGTCTCAAATTACAAGCGAGCTCTTATTTGTTCTAAAGTTATAAAACCGTTTCGTTTGAAGGATCCAGGCTTATAAAATGCAGCTGACATCTACCTGGGACATGTTCCATGAAAAGCCAATTAGATATTGTCAAGCTGGAAAGGGTTCAGAGAAGATTATTGAGTATAGATGTTGGGAGGTTGTGTATCAGTTGTACAAGACGTTGGTGAGGCCACGTTTAGGAGATTAACAAGACTAACAAACAGTTTCTATCCTAAGGCCTTCACCACACTGAACTCTGCACTGAAGCACCCCCCCCATAGTCAATAGACAATAGGTGTAGGAGTAGGCCATTTGGCCCTTTGAACCTGCACCGCCATTCAATGTGATCATGGCTGATCATCCACAATCAGTACCCTGTTCCTGCCTTCTCCCCATATCCCCAGACTCCGCTATCTTTAAGAGCTCTATCTAACTCTCACTTGAAAGCATCCAGAGAATTGGCCTCCACTGAGGCAGAGAATTCCACAGATTCACAACCCTCTGTGTGAAAAAGTTTTTCCTCATCTCCGTTCTAAATGGCTTACCCCTTATTCTTAAACTGTGGCCCCTGGTTCTGGACTCCCCTAACATTGGGAACATGTTTCCTGCCTCTAGCGTGTCCAAACCCTAAATAATCGTATAAGCTTCAATAAGATCCCCTCTCATCCTTCTAAACTCCAGAGTGTACAAGCCCAGCCGCTCCATTCTATCAACATATGACAGTCTAGCCATCCCGGGAATTAACCTGGTGAACTTACGCTGCACTCTCTCAACAACAAGAATGTCCTTCCTCAAATTTGGAGACTAAAACTGCACACAATACTCCAGATGTGGTATCACCAGGGCCCTGTACAACTGCAGAAGGACCGCTTTGCTCCTATATTCAACTCCTCTTGTTACGAAGGCCAACATGCCATTCGCTTTCTTCACTGCCTGCTGTACCTGCATGCTTACTTTCAGTGACTGATGAACAAGGACCCCCAGATCCCGTTGTACATCCCCTTTTCCCAACTTGACACCATTCAGATAATAATCTGCCTTCCTCTTTTTGCCACCAAAGTGGATAACCAAACATTTATCCGCATTAAACTGCATCTGCTGTGCATCTACCCACTCCCTCAACCAGTCCAAGTCACCCTGCATTCTCATAGCATCCTCCTCACAGTTCACACTGCCACCCAGCTTTGTATCATCTGCAAATTTGCTAATGTTACTTTGGATCCCTTCATCCAAATCATTGATGTATATTGTAAATAGCTGCAGTCCCAGCACCGAGCCTTGCAGTACCCCACTAGTCACTGCTGGTCCCCGCACCGAGCCTTGCGGTACCCCACTAGTCACTGCTGGTCCCCGCACCGAGCCTTGTGGTACCCCACTAGTCACTGCCTGCCATTCTGAAAGGGACCCGTTAATCCCTACTCATTGTTTCCTGTCTGCCAACCACTTCTCTACCCATGTCAGCACTCTACCCCCAATACCATGTGCCCTCATTTTGCCAACTAATCTCCTGTGTGGAACCTTATCAAATGCTTTCTGAAAGTCCAGGTACATTACATCCACTGGCTCTCCCTTGTCCATTTTCCTAGTTACATCCTCAAAATATTCCAGCAGATTAGTCAAGTTTGATTCCCCCTTCGTAAATCCATGCTGACTCGGGCCGATCCTGTTACTGTTATCCAAATGTTCAGCTATCTCATCTTTTATAATTGACTCCAGCATCTTCCCCACCACCGATGTCAGGCTAACTGGTCTATAATTCCCTGTTTTCTCTCTCCCGCCTTTCTTAAAAAGTGGGATATATTAGCTACCCTCCAATCCACAGGAACTGATCCTGAGTCTATAGAACATTGGAAAATTATCACCAATGCATCCACGATTTCTAGAGCCACTTCCTTAAGTACCCTGGGATGCAGACCATCAGACCCTGGGGATTTATCAGCCTTCAGTCCCATCAGTCTACCCAACACCATTTCCTGCCTAATGTGGATTTTCTTCATTTCCTCCGTCACCCCAGATCCTCTGGCCACTATATCAGGAAGATTCCCTATCCGACCTCCCTGTCCTGGGTCTCCTCCATTGCCAGAGTGAGCAACAGCGGAAATTGGAGGCACAGCACCTCATATTCCGCCTGGGGACCTTGCGTCCGGATGGCATTAACATTGAATTCTCCCAATTTTGCTAGCCCTTGCTGTCTCCTCCCCTTCCTTAACCCTCTAGCTGTCTCCTCCCATCCGCCCGCCCTCGGGCTCCTCCTCCTCCCCTTTTCCTTCCTTCTCCCCCCCACCCCCCATCAGTCTGAAGAAGGGTTTGGGCCCGAAACGTCGCCTATTTCCTTCGCTCCATAGATGCTGCTGCACCCGCTGAGTTTCTCCAGCAATTTTGTGTACCTTATATCAGAAAGATTGTTTGTGTCCTCCTTAGTGAAGACAGATCCAAAGTACCTGTTCAACTCATCAGCCATTTCCTTGTTCCCCATAATAAATTCACTTTTCTCGGTCTTCAAGGGTCCAACTTTGGTCTTAACTAATTTTTTCCTCTTCACATACCTAAAGAAGCTTTTACTATCCTGCTTCATATTCTTGGCTAGCTTACCTTCGCACCTCATCTTTTCTCCCCGTATTGTCTTTTTGGTTATCTTCTGTTATTCTTTACCCAATCATCTTGCTTCCCGCTCATCTTTGCTACATTGTACTTCTTCACTTTAATTTTTATACTGTCCCTGATGTCCCTTGTCAGCCACGGTCACCCCTTACTCCCCTTGGAATCTTTCTTCCTCCTAGGAATGAACTGATCCTGCACCTTCTGTATTATTCCTAGAAATACCTGCCATTGTTGTTCCACTGTCATCCCTGCTAGTGTATCTTTCCAGTCAACTTTGGCCAGCTCCTCCCTCATGGCCCCATAGTCCCTTTTATTCAACTGTAATACTGACACCTCTGATCTACCCATCTCCCTCTCCAATTGTAGATTAAACCTGACCATGTTATGGTCACTGCCTCCTAATGGCTCATAAACCTCGAGGTCCTTTATCAAATCTAGTTCATTACATAACACTAAATCCAGAACTGCCTTCTCCCTGGTTGGCTCCAATACAAGCTGTTCAAAGAATCCATCACGGAGGCACTCTACAAACTCCCTTTCTTGGGGTCCAGTACCAATCTGATTTTCCCAGTCTACCTGCATGTTGAAATCTCCCATAACAACCACAGCATTACCTTTGCGACATGCCAATTTCAACTCCTGATTCAACTTGCGCCCTATGTCCAGGCTACTGTTTGGGAGCCTGTAGATTAGTCTCATTAGAGTCTTTTTACCCTTACAATTCCTTAGTTCTATCCATACTGACTCCACATCTCCTGTTTCAATGTCACCCCTTGCAAGGGACTGAATTTCATTCCTCACCAACAGAGCAACCCCACTGTCGTCTGTAGTTTGTGTTCAGTTTTAGTCACCCTGTTATAGAACAGACGTTGTCAAGCTGGGAAAGGGTGCAGAGAAGATTTACGAAGATGTTGCCAGGACTAGAGGGTGTGAGCTACAGGGAGAGGTTGAGTAGGCTGGGACTCTATTCCATGGAGCACAGATGACTGATGATCTTGTAGAGGGTGTACAAGGTCATGAGAGGAATAGATCGGGTAAATCCAATCTTTTGCCCAGAGCAGCATTCAAGAACCAGAGGACATAGATTTATGTCTAGAGGGGAAAGATTTAATAGGAACCTGAGGGTCAACATTTTCCCACTGTGGGTGGTGGGTGTATGGAACGAGCTGCCAGTGGAGGTAGTTGAGGCAGGAACTATAACAACCTTTAAAATACACTTGGACAGGTAGACAAAATTGCTGGAGAAACTCAGCGGGTGCGGCAGCATCTATTGAGCGAAGGAAATAGGCAACCTAGTGAAGGAAATAGGCAACGTTTCGGGCCGAAACCCAAGGGGTTTCGGCCCGAAACGTTGCCTATTTCCTTCGCTCCATAGATGCTGCCGCACCCACTGAGTTTCTCCAGCACTTTTGCCTACCTTCGATTTTCCAGCATCTGCAGTTCCTTCTTGAACAGTTGGATTGGACAGGTTTGGAGGGATATAGGGCCAGGCATGGGCGGGTGGGACTAGTGTTGATGGGACATGTTGGCCGGCATGGGCAAGTTGGGCTGAATGTATCACTCTGTGACTATGAGATACAGACACAACAAACCACAGTGTTCCCAGTATAACAAACACTTTAATATTCTCACGCCTGACAGTCTGTAGCGACAAGGTTACACAAAAAAGCTGGAGAAACTCAGCGGGTTCAGCAGCATCTACGGAGCGAAGGAAATAGGCAACGTTTCGGGCCGAAACCCTTCTTCAGACTGATCGGGGGCGGGGACAAGAAAGGAAAAAGGAGGAGGAGCCCGAAGGCTGGGGGATGGGAGGAGACAGCAGGGGGGCTGAGGAAGGGGAGGAGACAGCAAGGACTAACAAAATTGGGAGAATTCGATGTTCATGCCCCCGGGATGCAGACTCCCCAAACGGAATATGAGGTGCTGTTCCTCCAATTTCCGGTGCTGCTCGCTGTGGCCATGGAGGAGACCCAGGACAGAGAGGTCGGAGACGGAGTGGGAGGGGGAGTTGAAGTGCTGAGCCACCGGGAGGTCAGCTTGGTTATTGCGGACCGAGCGGGGGTGTTCGGCGAAACGATCGCCCAACCTCCGCTTGGTCTCACCGATATAGATCTGCTGACATCTAGAGCAGCGGACGCAATAGATGAGGTTGGAAGAGATGCAGGTAAACCTCTGTCGCACCTGGAACGATAGTCTGTAGAGACAATATGTGTTGCTTTCCGACGACATAACATACATGGGAGACTAAAAATGTAAAAATAAATTAGAAAGGCAGCGTTTAGCAGTGCACTTTTATTCACAGAAACAGAAGAGACTGCAGATGCTGGAATCTGGAGCAAAACACAAAGTGCTGGAGGAAGTCAGCGGGTCAGGCAGCATCTGTGGTGGGATGGACAGAGGGCATTTCTGGGCAGTGACCCTTCTTCAGATGCGATGGACCATTGTTTGGGTTGGGACTCTACTTCAGGCATGATAGACCATGGTTCATGTCTGGACCCTTCTGCAGACTGGACAGAACAACGTTTCAGGTCAAGACAGTTCAGAGATACAGGCCCTTCGGCCCACCGAGTCCGCACTGACCAGCGATCACCCCGTACACCAGCACCATCCTACACACACTACGGACAATTTTTACCGAAGCCAACTAGCCTACAAACCTGTACGTCTTTGGAGTGTGGGGAGAAACCGGAGCACCCGGAGGAAACCCACGCAGGTCACGGGGAGAACGTGCAAACTCCGTACAGACAGCGCCCATAGTTGGGATGGAACCCGGGTCTCTGGCGCCGTGAGGCAGCAACTCTACCCGCTGCGCCACCGTGCCATCCCTTATTCAGAATGAGGATTGCAAATAGATACAAAATGCTGGAGTGACTCAGCGGGACAGGCAGCATCTCTGGGGAGAAGGAATGGGTGACATTTCGGGTCGAGACCCAGGGAAGAAAGTCTGAAGAAGGGTCGAGACCCGAAACGTCGCCCATTCCTTCTCTACAGAGATGCCGCCTGTCCCGCTGAGTTACTCAGGCACTTGCGTCTACCTTCGTTGTAAACCAGCATCTGCAGTTCCTTGGCCCGCGTTATAAATACACTCTACCCTGAGCGTTGACGTAATGAAAGTGAGCTTTGTCACACACGACAGGTTGGACATTCTTCCTTCTCCACAAGGTCAGTGAGTCGAGGTGACCCGGCCAGTTGGGGAGTTTAATCCTGCTGACGCAGCAGAAATCCTCCGCTAGGCTCAGCTGGAACTCTCGAGACGATGACTGCCCCCAGGGGTTGGCAGACTGCGTTTCACCCAGCAGCTCGCCAACGTGGACCAGCGTGTCGCCACGGAAACGCCTCAGGCAGTCCACGGAAAACGTTGACGACTCTGCGGAAAGGAGAAAGACAATAGACAACAGGTGCAGGAGTAGAGGCCATTCGGCCCTTCGAGCCAGCACAGCCACTCAATGTGATCATGGCTGATCATCCCCAATCAGTACCCCCCCGTTCCTGCCTTCTCCCCATATCCCCTGACTCCGCTATCTTTAAGAGCCCTATCTAGCTCTCTCTTGAAAGCATCCAGAGAACCGGCCACCACCGCCCTCTGAGGCAGAGAATTCCACAGACTCACAACTCTCTGTGAGAAAAAGTGTTTCCTCCTCTCCGTTCTAAATGGCTTACCCCTTATTCTTAAACTGTGTGTGGCCCCTTAAACTGTTGCCTGATAACAGCTGGGAAGAAACTGTCTCTGATTCTACTGCGATGCACTAAAACAGGGATGTAACGCTGAGGCTCTATAAGGCGCTGCTCAGACCACATTCGGAATATGGTGAGCATTTCTGAGCCCCGTATCTGAGGAAGGATGTGCTGGCTCTGGAGAGGGTCCAGAGGAGGTTTACAAGAATGATCCCAGGAATGAGTGGGTTAACATATGATGAGCGTATTCTCAGTATCCCGTACCTGCCTTCTCTCCATACCCCCTGATCCCCTTAGCCACAAGGGCCACATTTAACTCCCTCTTAAATATAGCCAATGAACTGGCCTTGACTACCCTCTGTGGCAGAGAGTTCCAGAGATTCACCACTCTCTGTGTGAAAAAAGTTCTTCTCATCTCGGTTTTAAAGGATTTCCCCCTTATCCTTAAGCTGTGACCCCTTGTCCTAGACTTCCCCAACATCGGGAACAATCTTCCTGCATCTAGCCTGTCCAACCCCTTAAGAATTTTGTAAGTGTTGGAGTTTAGAAGGATGAGGGTTGGTGGGGGGGAAAAACCTCACTGAAACTGAGTAGAGGCCCAGTGCCGTTGCTGGGAGGTACACAAGAAGATGAAAGCCTCCCCTTTCTTACCGTCTGTGTCCGGCCAAGCTAGAAGAAGTATTCGGTCAGGATACTGCTCGAGGATCTCAGGCCCACTGGTCTGGGGGCGGCAAACGCAAGGGTCAATGTTCGCTGGTGAATTCCTCCAAACTTTCAACATTCATAACAACATTTACGGACAAAAGTACACGCCTGGACAAGTCACTCATACCTAGATCACGGCAATTTAATCTTTGAAGGGAAACGCTCAAGTCTCTCACCCAGAGTAGGGGAATCGAGGACCAGAGGACACAGGTTTAAAGTGAAGGGGAAAAGAATGAACAGGAATCTTTAACAGGATAACTTTTCCACACAGAGGGTGGTGGGTGTATGGAACAAGCTGCCGCAGGAGGTGGTTGAGGCTGGGACTATCCCAACGTTTCAGAAACATTTAGACAGGTACATGGATAGGACAAGTTTGGAGGGATATGGACCAGACGCGGGCAGGTGGGACGAGTGTAGCTGGGGCATGTTGGTCAATGAGGGCAAGTTGGGCCGAAGGGCCTGTTTCCACGCTGTATCCCTGAGTGTGGATATGCAGGGAATGGAGGGATATGGATTATGTACAGGCGGATATGAGTTGGTCTTGGCATCATGTTCAGCACAGACATTGTGGGCCGAAGGGCCTGTTGCGAGTCCACGCTGATCAGCGGTCATCCTGCACACGAGCACTATCCTACACACACACTAGGGACAATTTTTACATTTACACCAAGCCAATTAACCCTCAAACCTGCACGTCTTTGGAGTGTGGGAGGAAACCGGAGCACCCGGAGAAAACCCACGCAGGTCACGGGGAGAACGTGCAAACTCCGTAGAGACAGCGGTGTAAACCGGCATCTGCAGTTCCTTCCGACACAGAGCTTATGATTCTGATCCCTCTGAAAAAATACAACACTTACCAAAACCTCGGAGTATCGTATTTCTGGAGGATAAACTTCATTTGCATCGAAAGCTATGACGTCGACACCGTGACACTGAAGCAGATATTCCCAATACCCAGTGCCCTACGCAAAGCGCAAAACAAACAGAATTAAACGCACCTGCTGCAAATATTCAAGGCAATGCAAGGCAAGTATATTTGTATAGCACCTTTCAACAATAAGGTAATTCAAAGTGCTTTACATAAAACATTATAAGCATTGGAAAAAAACACATATGAAATGACATTTAGATGTTAAACGATTATTAGATTATTCAGATAAAATAATTACAAAATTAAAAGCAATCAAATAAAATATTTAAAATTTAATAAAACCAGGAATAGAAGTTACAGTGCAGTATAGGTAATTAATAAATTGTACTGGTTACTGAAAGGCAGCGGCATAAAGAAAAGTCTTCAGTCTAGATTTAAAGGAGCTGAGAGTTGCAGCAGACCTGCAGTTTTCTGGGAGTTTGTTCCAGAGATTCAGTGCTTCACCTCTGATTTACAAGTTTTAGAAATTACAGATACAGTGCGGAAACAGGCCCTTCGGCCCACCTAGTCCGTGCCGACCAGCGACCCCCGCACGCTAACACTATCCTACACGCTCTAGGGATAAATTTACAATTTTTCCTGAAGCCACTTAACCTGCAAACCCGCACATCTCTGGTGTGTGGGAGGAAACCGGAGCACCCAGAGAAAACCCACGCAGGTCACGGGGAGAACGTGCAAACTCCGTAGAGACAGCGCCCGTAGTCAGGATCGAATCCACGCTCGGGGGTTGGGGAGAGATGGGGATGGGAGGGGATGGAGGGGGGCAGGGGGGAGAGAGGAGGGGGGGGGAAATGGGGGAGAGTGGGGCAGGGGGGAAAGGGGTGGGGGGGAGGGCGGAAAGAGTGGGTGAAAGGGGGGGAAGAGGGGGGGAGGGGGGTGAGAGTGGAAGGTGGGGAGGGGGGACATGGGGAAAGAGGGGGGAGAGAGGGAGGGTGGTGGAGAGGGCAAGTTGGGCCGACGGCAGGCATGTGGCAATGTTTAATACGGCGCAGGCACTGCATGCATGGCGGTGGTACATTGTTAACGCAGACACCAACAGATTCTTGATCAGTGCGGGTGGCTGAGGTTACTGGGTTAAGGCAGGAGAATGGGGTTAGGAGGGAGAGATAGATCAGCCATGATTGAATGGCGGAGTAGACTTGATGGGCCGAATGGCCTAATTCTGCTCCTAGCACTTATGAACTAAACCCAATCCTGGCAGCTTCAGGTTAGTTTAACTCAAATAACATCGTGGATTTGTAGTTAGATTAGACTCCACACATGCAGGTTGCTTGGCTTGGTGTAAATGTATAAATTGTCACGTGTGTGAGTGTGAGTGTGAGTGTGAGAGTGAGAGTGAGTGTGAGTGTGAGAGTGAGTGAGTGTGAGAGTGAGTGTGAGAGTGTGAGTGTGAGAGTGAGTGTGAGAGTGAGTGTGAGAGTGAGTGAGTGAGTGTGAGAGTGAGTGTGAGAGAGTGAGTGTGAGAGTGAGTGTGAGAGTGAGTGTGAGTGAGTGTGAGAGTGAGTGTGAGAGTGAGAGTGAGTGTGAGAGCGAGTGTGAGAGTGAGTGTGAGAGTGAGAGTGAGTGTGAGAGAGTGAGTGTGAATTAGTGAGTGAGTGTGTATATATATGCGTGTGTGTGTCTATCTGTATCTGTGTGTGTGTGTGTGTATATATATATATATGTGTGTGTGTGTATCTGTCTGTGTGTGTGTGTGTATGTCTGTGTGTGTGTGTGTGTGTGTGTGGGGGGGGGGGGGGTAGTGTCAGTGTGTGGGGATCACACACACGTTGTGGGCCGAAGGGCCTGTTTCTCCGCTTGGTATCTGTAAACTAAACTAAACTAAATGAAAGTAAAGATCGAGTCCATGCTACGTGTAACGTTACTCACAGCACCAGCTGAGATCACGGGCTGCTTTAGATCTGCCAGGAATGTCAATGCCTCTGGACTTGGGACAGAGAATGAGAATAGTATCTGTAGTTTTTGGCAGGTGAGGTGGTCGATGCTCCTGAGCAGGTGAAGCAGCTGCTGCCTGCGGGCCGGGGGCACCTGTGGGTGGCAGAAGGAGTGGATATCTGCGGGGAAACGCTGCATGATGCGGCTGTACACTCGCTGGTACAGGTTCAATCCCCCGCACCGCCTCAACTCCACACTCCCACACAAGTCCTCAACGCTGCCCACCTCCTCCATCCCTGCCCTGCTCAGCCCAGCTCAGCCCCCTCTCTGCCTCTCTCCCTGAGCTCTCTCTCACTCTGTCTCTGTCTCTCTCTCTCTCTGACTCTCTATGTGTGTGTGTGTCTCTCTCTTTCTCTGCCTCCCTCCCTCCCTCTCCCTGAGCTCTCTCTCTCTGACTATGTCTCTCTCTCTCTGTGTGTGTGTGTGTGTCTCTCTCTCTCTCTCCCTCTCTCTCTCTCTCTCTCTCCCTCTCTCTCTCTCTCTCTGTGTGTGTGTGTGTGTGTGTGTCTCTCTCTCTCTCTCTCTCTCTCTCTCTCTCTCTCTCTCACTCCCTCTCTCTCTCTCTCCCTCTCTCTCTCTCTCTCTCTCTCTCTCTCTCTCTCTCTCTCTCTCTCTCTCTCTCTCTCTCTCTCTCTCTCTCTCTCTCTCTCTCTACCCCTGGCCGAAGGGAGGGACCGTGAACCAGGAAGCAGAATCAGAATCAGAAACAGATCCAGGCAAACACAACACAGCAGCAGATAATGCTCAGAGCAGCGGCCACAGGGCACCTCCTCGTGGGGCAACGAGGAACTGCAGGGAAAATGCAGACAACAAATTGTCCCAGCAAACCCCCAGTGTAAGGCCATAAATGTTAGGCCCATCAAGTCTACTCCGCCATTCAGTCACGGCTGATCTATCTCTCCCTCCTAACCCCATTCTCCTGCCTTCTCCCCATAACCCCAGACACCCGCACTAATCAACAATCTATCTATCTCTGCCTTAAAAACATCCACTGACTTGTGGCCTCCACAGCCGTCTGTGGCAAAGAATTCCACAGATTCACCACCCTCTGACCAAAGAAATTCTTCCTCATCTCCTTTCTGAAGGAACATTCTTTGATTCTGGGGCTGTGACCTCTAGTCCTAGACTCTCCCACTAGTGGAGTCGCCAGGTTTAGGCGGCACTTGAACAAAGTCCAGTTGGGTCCGCGCGCTCAGTCTCCTGGAGCGGGGAGCAATCGATCCCGACTACGGGTGCTGTCTATGCGGAGTTTGTACGTTCTCCCCGTTTTCTCCGAGATCTTCGGTTTCCTCCCACACTCCCAAGACGTGCAGGTTTGTAGGTTAATTGGCTTGGTGTAAATGTAAATTGTCCCCAGTGTGTCTAGGGTAGTGTTAGTGTGCGGGGATCACTGCGCAGGGTGGGCTGAAGGGCCTGTTTCCATGCTGTATCTCTAAACTAAACTAAACTGCTGAGAGTTGTAGATGTAACCCAGTCCATCACACACACCACACTCCCCACCATTGTAGATGTAGCCCAGTCCATCACACACACCACATTCCCCACCATTGTAGATGTAGCCCAGTCCATCACACAGACCACACTCCCCACCATCAACTCCATCTACAATTCACACATTGATGTGTACGCTAGACAAACAGATCAGATAATACTACACATAAATACAATCAACTCAAACTCAATTACAATAGATAGAGCAAAGGGAAAGATAGATAGTACAGAATATAGTTCTCAGCATTGTAGCTCATCAGTTCCACAGACAATACTTCATTGTCTGCAATGCGGTAGAGGTGAATCGGAAGGTGACATACAGAGGCAAACAGAGATGACATTTAATCAGGGGGTCAGTCAGACTAGTTGGAGAACTGGGAAGGGGGAGGGGATGGAGAGGGAAGGAAAGCAAGGGTTACTTGAAGTTAGAGAAGTCAATGATCATATCACTGAGGTGTAAGCTGCCAAAGCAGACTAGGAGGTGCTGTTCCTCCACTGGGCCTCACCCTGACAGTGGAGGAGGCCCAGGACGGAAGGGTCAGTGTGGGAATGGGAGGGGGAGTTGAAGTGTTGATCCACCGGGAGATCAGGTAGGTTTTAGGCGGACTGAGCGGAGGTGTTCAGCGCTTGGTCTCACCGATACACAGGAGCTATTTGAAGCTTCATGTTACTCTATGGAGAAGTTGCAACTACAAATATTGTGAATCGGACAGTACATAGAAACATAGAAATTAGGTGCAGGAGTAGGCCATTCGGCCCTTCGAGCCTGCACCGCCATTCAATATGATCATGGCTGATCATCCAACTCAGTATCCCGTACCTGCCTTCTCTCCATACCCTCTGATCCCCTTAGCCACAAGGGCCACATCTAACTCCCTCTTAAGTACAGCCAATGAACTGGCCTCAACTACCCTCTGTGGCAGAGAGTTCCAGAGATTCACACTCTCTGTGTGAAAAAAGTTATTCTAATCTCGGTTTTAAAGGATTTCCCCCTTATCCTTAAGCTGTGACCCCTTGTCCTGGACTTCCCTAACATCGGGAACAATCTTCCTGCATCTAGCCTGTCCAACCCCTTAAGAATTTTGTAAGTTTCTATAAGATCCCCTCTCAGTCTCCTAAATTCTAGAGAGTATAAACCAAGTCTATCCAGTCTTTCTTCATAAGACAGTCCTGACATCCCAGGAATCAGTCTGGTGAACCTTCTCTGCACTCCCTCTATGGCAAGAATGTCCTTCCTCAGATTTGGAGACCAAAACTGTACGCAATACTCCAGGTGTGGTCTCACCAAGACCCTGTACAACTGCAGTAGAACCTCCCTGCTCCTATACTCAAATCCTTTTGCTATGAAAGCTAACATATCATTCGCTTTCTTCACTGCCTGCTGCACCTGCATGCCTACTTTCAATGACTGGTGTACCATGACACCCAGGTCTCGCTGCATCTCCCCTTTTCCTAGTCGGCCACCATTTAGATAATAGTCTACTTTCCTGTTTTTGCCAACAAAATGCATAACCTCACATTTATCCACATTATACCCTGGCTTATGGAAGGGCCGTTCAGAAGCCTGATAACAGAGGGGAAGCAGCTGTTCCTGAGTCTGGTGGTGCACGCTTTCAAGCTTCTGTCCCAAGGAAATTATCTGTTTCCCAACATTTTGTTCATTCCAACCCTTTTAATGCTTTGCTTAGTCACTGACAAGTTGATTACAACGTCATTCTAATCTCTCATCTCTTTGGTTTACAATTTAATTATCTACAACTCCTGGTTTGTGATTCTCTTTTTAATTAACATTCACAGAGACTCCGTTTTCTGATTTTTCTAAACTATTTCCTCAAGACTTTGCTGATTCCTTTAAACTGTCTTCTAGTAATTACGGAGATATCTGCACGCATCGCAGTTGACAGCCGCAAGCTACAGGACTTTGCAAGCTTCATGGTCCCGAAGTAGCAAATACAAATATCGAAACAAATAAAAAAATATATTTCTTGACTCGTTGGTACATAAAAAGCCGGAGTAACTCAGCGGGACAGGCAGCATCTCTGGAGAGAAGGAATGGGTGACGTTTCGGGTCGAGACCCTTCTTCAGACCGAAGTCTTGATTTCTTGACTCATTGATATTTTGGTGTATGGGATTATGGGGAGAAGGCAGGAGAATGGGGTTAGGAGGGAGAGATAGATCAGCCATGATAAGCTTTTCCCACTAAGAGTAGGGAAG
The DNA here is from genome assembly GCF_028641065.1 of Leucoraja erinaceus. Lineage (NCBI taxonomy): Eukaryota > Metazoa > Chordata > Chondrichthyes > Rajiformes > Rajidae > Leucoraja > Leucoraja erinaceus. The sequence continues at coordinate 30,412,971 of NC_073404.1, forward strand.
ATTCAAACAAGGGGACATGACTTGAGAATTAAGGGATTGAAGTTTAGGGGTAACATGAGGGGGAACTTCTTTAGTCAGAGAGTGGTAGGAATGAGCTTCCAGTGAAGGTGGTGGAGGCAAGTTCGTTTTTATCATTTAAAAATAATTTGGATAGTTATATGGATGGGAAAAGAATGGAGGGATATGGTCTGAGCGCAGGTAGATGGGACTAGGGGAGAATACGTGTTCGGCACGGACTAGAAGGGTCGAGATGGCCTGTTTCCGTGCTGTAATTGTTGTATGGTATATGGTTATATGATTGAATGGCGGAGTAGACTTGATGGGCCGAATGGCCTAATTCTACTCCTATCACTTGTGACCTTATGACCTGACCACTGCGTTCCTCCAGCACTTTGTGCTTTGTTGAAGATCACAGCGTCTGCAGTTCCTTGTGTCTCCATATTAAGACGTGTTACTTCATCGGCCATTCAGCACATCGAGTCTACCTCCTGGGTTGACAAAAATGCTGGAGAAACCCAGCGGGCGAGGCAGCATCTATGGAGAGAAGGAATAGACCCAAGGGTCTTGACCCGAAACATCACCTGCTGAGTTTCTCCAGCATTTTTGTCTACCTTCGATTTTTCCAGCATCTGCAGTTCTTTCTGAAACATCGTCGACTTCCTTGTAACTTGTGATGAATTAACATTTGCTCAGCAAAGGCACAAAAAACAACAGTGACCACATAATTGCAGTAACGTCCACATACTTTTGTTGATCGGAAGATAAGCAAATGCCTTGTCTTGACAATCTTTATTGACCTCAGCTATAAAACAGTGAGCCGTACGCTCCAATCCCAACGTAGTTTACTACGCCTATAAAACATTATCGAGTGATTTATATTGAAGATTGATAAGATGAAAGTCTCTTATTTAGTCATGGCCCAGCCTGTATATATATATATCCTACATGGTCTTACAGAATCAGTCAAAGGTGTTCAATCAAATCTCTGAGTAAATCTCATCATTGAAAGGAAAGTCGATGTAATAAGCGTGCAGTTTGCACTCAAACTTGTGTTATCGAATAAGTGTGCACTTTGCTCACGCTTATCTCTGGGGGTTTCAAGATTTTTCAAGAACTCTTGCCGTTTGTAGAAATATTTAACGTATCTGTGGAAGATGGCTCAGTGGATCTCTGTGATTCTAATCTTTGCTCTATGTTACAATGTGGCGTTTCACCCTGGATGTGCAGGTATGAGTCTTTACACCAGCTTCACCTGATTGAATCTCACGGGTGATGGAGAAATTGATTCAAAATCCTCGCAATTGTGTGATTAACTTTAATTATTTAAACGTATATTCTCGTGGTGAAGTCACGTTTCGGACTGGCAATACTTAACGTGGATCGGTGACAAAACATGGCATAAATGTATCTCAGATTCAGATTCAGATTCAATTTTAATTGTCATTGTCAGTGTACAGTACAGAGACAACGAAATGCAATATTTGATCTGTATAACATCAAGACAAATCTGCGGCAAGGTGGCGCAGCGGTAGAGTTGCTGCCTCACGGCGCCAGAGACCCGGGTTCGATCCTGACCGCGGGTGCTGTCTTTGTGGAGTTTGTACGTTCTCCCCGTGACCTGCGTGGGGTTTCTCCGGGATCTCTGGTTTCCCCCCACACTCCAAAGGCGTTTCAGGTTTGTCGGTTAATTGGCTTCTGTAAAAAATTGTAAATTGTTCCTATTGTGTTTAGGATAGTGTTTGTGTACAGGGTGGTCGCTGGTCGGCAAGAACTCGTTGGGCCAAAGGGCCTGTTTACACGCTGTATCTCGAAAGTCTGAAATCTAAAGCCCCTTTTGCAGTGTGACATATTGCGCTGCTAATTTCCTTATTAAAATTACCTTTTTGTCTCGTACGTTTGCAAACTAATGCTTTTCGAAGGGTCTCGGCCCAAAACGCCTCCCGTCCCTTCCCTCCACAGATGCTGCCTGACCCGCTGAGTTACTCCAGCACTCTGTGAAAACGTCACCTATCCATGTTCTCCACAGATGCTGCCTGACCCGCTGAGTTACTCCAGCACTCTGTGAAACGTCACCTATCCATGTTCTCCACAGATGCTGCCTGACCCGCTGAGTTACTCCAGCACTCTGTGAAACGTCACCTATCCATGTTCTCCACAGATGCTGCCTGACCCGCTAAGTTATGGTGCAGCAGCATCTATGGAGCTAAGGAAATAGGCAACTTTTCGGGCCGAAATCCTTCTGGAAATAGGCAACGTTTCGGGCCGAAACCCTTATGGGTTTCGGCCCGAAACGTTGCCTATTTCCTTAGCTCCATAGATGCTGCTGCACCCGCTGAGTTACTCCAGCACTATTGAAACGTCACCTATCCAGTTCTCCACAGATGCTGCCTGACCCGCTGAGTTACTCCAGCACTCTGAGTTACTATCCAGCTCCATTACTCCCGCTGAGTGCACTCTGTGAAACTCACCTATCCATGTTCTCCACAGATGCTGCCTGACCCGCTGAGTCGACAGCGTTACTCTGTGTGTTCTCTCACCAGGCATCGACCTTGCCATCAACAACCGCACCACTGACCACAAACTCAGGCTGAACGTGTCGGACGCAGTGTCGTTGACGTGTCGGGTGATTAACGCCATGCGGGACGAGGAGCTGGTCTGGCTGTGGGGAGACAGAGTGGTTAACCTGCAGCCCACCAACCGCATCAACGTCAGCACCCTGTGTATCGACCCAGTCACGACTGACGCCAACGCCGCCAACGTCAGCTGCCACGTCAGCAGCAACTCCACGCTCAAGAGGAGCGTGCTGCTGGATATCAGATGTAGGTAAACCTGGCGGCAATTGTACTGGGCATTTACAGGCCTGCTTAGAAACATAGAAACATAGAAACATAGAAAATAGGTGCAGGAGTAGGCCATTCGGCCCTTCGAGCCTGCACCGCCATTCAATATGATCATGGCTGATCATCCAACTTAGTATCCCGTACCTGCCTTCTCTCATACCCCCTGATCCCTTTAGCCACAAGGGCCACATCTAACTCCCTCTTAAATATAGCCAATGAACTGTGTGGCCTCAACTACCTTCTGTGGCAGAGAATTCCACAGATTCACCACTCTCTGTGTGTGAAATGTTTTTTTCATCTCGGCCCTAAAGGATTTCCTCTTTATCCTTAAACTGTGACCCCGTGTTCTGGACTTCCCCAACATCGGGAACAATCTTCCTGCATCTAGCCTGTCCAACCCCTTAAGAATTTTGTAAGTTTCTATAAGATCCCCCCTCAATCTTCTAAATTCTAACGCGTACAAGCCGAGTCTATCCAGTCTTTCTTCATATGAAAGTCGTGCCATCCCAGGGATCAGTCTGGTGAACCGTCCACTCATGGAGGCCGCCTGTGCGTGACTTGGTTTAACGTGGGGAGACTGGTGCACAGCAGAATTATTTTTGTTAAAAATGTTTTTATTTGTGTTTAAATTTGCTGCAGTCGTTCCCATGTTGAGTCGGGATGGTGATGGGCAAGTGGACGTGTACACCGGGCAGGACGCAACACTGACCTGTAACGTCAAGTCAAACCCAGTGGCTGTGATGTTGTGGTCCAAGGACAATGAGTGGCTGAGACTGGAGGCAGGTAGACATGATGTACACCAGGACAGTGGGGCCTTCACACTGACCATCAGGAAGGTGCAGAACAAGGACAATGGGACGTACCTTTGCAGGGCCGATTCCACCCTTGGAAGTGGACATCTGACCTTCCATCTCAACGTGAAAGGTGAGAATCACCAACATCACCCTGGCAGCAGGGTGGAGCAGCGGGTAGAGCTGTTTCCTCATAGGGCCACAGATCCGGGCTTGACCCTGGCTGCACTTGTGGTGGCCAAGTCGATGGCAGGAGAATGGGGTTAGGAGAGAGAGAGAGAGATAGATCAGCCACGATGGAATGGTGGAATAGACTTGATGGGCCGAATGGCCCAATTCTGCTCCTATCACTTATGAACATGAACTTCTGACCCTTCTGCAGTATCAAAGTTTGAGAATTCCTTCATTGTTAATCTTTTTAGCTTAGTTTAAATTGTTGCAGTCATCCCTATTGTTTCGAGTAGGAATGGTGATGACCAAGTGGAGGCATTTATGGATTTATGATTGTGTATGGTCCATTCAACACTGACCCACCTGACCCAAAATCTGAACACATTATTCCTAAGTCTTAAACTTAGGTTTAAATCTGAGGTTTAAACATTTCTGCGTAGGAGGGAACTGCAGATGCTGGTTTACACTGAAGGTAGACACAAAGTGGTGGAGTAACTCAGCGGGACGGGCAGCATCTCTGGAGGGAAGGAATGGGTGACGTTTTGGGGTTGGGACCCTTCTTTAGACTGGGAGTCAGGGGAGAGGGAGTCTCTAAAGATATGGAAGGGTAATGTGTTTCTCATTGCTACACTGACTGACATTCCTTGCATTGTTTGGCAGCTAAACCAGATGAGGTGCCATTCGAGCCCATCGTTGCTGGGGTGCTGGTCACTCTGCTCACCGGCCTCTTCGGAGTCGTCTCACGGAGAAAGAAAATTATGGAGGTGAGTTTAGTTTAGTTTAGTTTAGTTTAGAGGTACAGCGCAGAAACAGGCCCTTCGGCCCACCGAGTCCGTGCCGACCAGCGACCCCCGCAAAGGCCTGTCCCACATTCACGACCTAATTCACAACCTTTTTTATTCGTGGACATTTTTCATCGTGCTAGAAAAACGCCCCGACCCACTTGATGCCACGAGTACCTACGACTAACGTCGCGCGCGACCTGCTACGACCTCCTGAGGACCACGCTGCGAGTACGAGTCAAGGGCAAACTCGGCAGAGGTGGTGAAAGTGGGTCAGGCCTCTAACACTATCCTACACACACTGGGGACAACTAACATTTACACCAAAGCCAATTAACCTACAAACCTGCACGTCTTTGGAGCGTGGGAGGAAACCGGAGCACCCGGGGGAAACCCACGCAGGTCACGGGGAGAGAACGTGCAAACTCCGTACAGACAGCGCCCGTAGTCAGGATGGAACCCAAGGGCCTGTTTCCACACTGTATCACTCTATAATCTCTAAAGTCTAGAGAGTAAAGTGAAGAAATAAACCAGGTAGTGTGTTGAGCAATGATCTGAGGGTCATGAACTTGAGCTCACTGATGCCCAATAACACATTTCTACAGTTAACAGTACAGAGACAGTTAAAGTGACATTTAAGTTGAATTACTAGTTAATGTTTCAGCTCAAGGTTCATGTTCCACCCACACCATTGAAATTATGCAGCTTTATTGCAATTATAAATTAAGATTAGCATCAAAGTTCTCTCCACCCCGAACTGATGGGAGTTCACATGTTCATCAGTGATAGGTGGAGAATTAGATCATTCGGCCCATCAAGTCTACTCCGCCATTCAATCACAGCCAATCTATCTCTCCCTCCTAACCCCATTCTCCTGCCTTCTCCCCATAGCCCCTGACACCCATACTGATCAAGAATCTATCTACCTCCGCCTTAAAAATATCCATTGACTTGGCCTCCACATGCTTAGATCCTCCACAGCCTCCAGCGCATAGAACATGGAACAACATAGCACAGGACCAGGCCCTTCGGCCCACAATGTCAGTGCCGGACACGATGTCAAGACCAACTCTTATCTGCTTGATCGCTGGTCGGCACGGACTCGGTGGGCCGAAGGGCCTGTTTCCGTGCTGGATCTCTAAATGAAATGAGATTAAACCAAACTAAACTAAAGATTTTAAATTAAAATAAAGATTTAAAAACTACAGATTATTTAACAGCCTAAACACCTTAGTTGAAAAGGCCTGAACAAATTGGCACCGGCAACAGGTGACTTCAGGAAGGGTGGAGCCCACAAAGGTCCATTGTTGGCTGGGGAAGATGTGGCAGGACTAGTGTGGAGGAGGACAGAGGGGATGCAGATTAGAGGAATTAACATTCCCTATCCCTCCCCCCTCGACTCCATCCAAGGTCCCCGACAGTGTTTCCAGGTGAGGCAGAGGTTCACCTGCATCTCCTCCAACCTCATTTACTGTATCCGCTGTTCCAGGTGTCAACTTCTCTACATCGGCGAGACCATGTGCAGGCCCGGCGATCGTTTCACTGAACACCTCCACTCAGTCAGTCTTAACCTACCCGATCTCCCGGTGACTCAGCACTTCAACTCCCCCTCCCATTCCCACACTGACCTTTCTGTCCTGGGCCTCCTCCATTATCAGAGTGAGGCCCAGCGCAAATTGGAGGAACAGCACCTCATATTCTGCTTGGGTAGTTTACACCCCAGCGGTATGAACATTGACTTCTCTAACTTCAAGTAGCCCTTGCTTTCCCCCTCTCTCCCCATCCCCTCCCCCCTTCCCAATTCTCCAACTAGTCTGACTGTCCTTGTTTACATGTTTGCTTAGTTGTTACTTTGTGTAACAATCTCTTCTACAATTTCTTTGACCCTCATCCCCTTTGTCTTGTTTTCACACCTTACACTTCCCTATCTCTGTGTCTCCCTCTTCCCCAGACTCTCAGTCTGAAGAAGGGTCCCGACCCGAAACGTCACCCATTCCTTCTCTCCAGAGATGCAGCCCGTCCCGCTGAGTTACACCAGCTTTTTGTGTCTATCTACATACCGCTGGATTGTAAGCTGCCCACTATATAGAAATATGAGGTGCCTTTGACCCACTCTGTGAAGGCAAAAGCTGTTTTGGGTCAAGACGAGAGTTTTCTGACTAAGGGTCTCGTCCTGAAACATTGGCTTACACCTTTATGCCTCCACAGATGCTGCTGGACCCACTGTGTTCTTCCAGCATTCTGTGCATTGTAATTCTGTGCATTCAGTCTTGTCGTTGTGTTCAGCTGCAATATAAGAAAAATTGCTGAGCTAAATATTCACAAGGAACACTCACTTGAAGTGTTTTATCTCCACCAGTGTTGTAGAGCGGATACGAACAGCAACTCAGGCATGGAAGACCAGTAGGGGAGTCCACACTGTGAGTATCATTTAGCATGTTATCATTTAGCTTCCTGTTTAATTTTATTGACTGTACAACTCGTTATCACCTTCCCCTCAACTCACAATGAACCATTCTACATTTTCTTCATCTGCTTTGATCTGTTGTTTTCACACCTCACCCTTCTATATCTCTAGTTTCCCCCTCCCTTGACTCAGTCTGAAGAAGGGTCTCGACCCGACACGTCGCCCATTCCATCTCTCCAGAGATGCTGCCTGTCCCACCGAGTTTCTCCAGCACTCTATGTATGTATATGTATAGTTATTCACTATTAATAACTTGACTTTAAAGTCTCAAGCCCGTGTCAGTAAACTAAACTAAAGTAAACTCAACCTCTCATAAACTCTCCTTCCCTCCATAGATGCTGCTGCTCCCGATGTGTTCCTCCAGCATTTTTGTGCACCTTCGGTTTTTCCAGCATCTGCAGTTCCTTCTTAAACTCAACGTTTTGAGTCAGGACCCATCTTCAGAACTGAATCTGAGTTGAATCTGAAGAAGGGTCCCGACC